>NW_010270210.1:0-12532 GCF_000690775.1 Eurypyga helias | reverse complement strand
ATTAAAAGCTGTTCCTAGCTGATTAATTTCAGTGGTTCATACATGAGAGATTTCCAGTTGGAGCTCCAGAGTCAAAAACTTACCCCTATACTTTCACTAATTGCTATACTCCTCAGAGAGCAAGAGCTTTAAAAACTCACTTAAACTGAACTGTGCTATCTACCTCCTTTATAATGGTCAAGCCTGACTAAGACAGCACATGTGGGGAGCAAACTTTGCTACAGACCTGTGAGCACACAATGAATTTTCTGAGGCTGTCAGGATGGAACCCCTCAGCCTCACTAGCTCTACACCACACTTTGGAGTCTTTTTTGTCAGGTGTCCTTACCATACACAAAGACATTCTTAGATAATTTTAAAATAATTCATTAACAACAACTGTTTTTGGAAAATACATACGATTGATAGCATGGAATAGCATGGTACTAAACTAAACATTATATTAATATGCTCAGTACTCTGGGTGAGACATCTGATGAGTCTTTTCTGGCCAGGCATGTGTCAGTCAGGTGAGGTATGGTTGTTTTTTGGAACAGACTGATCCTTTATGTTGTGGTGTTTCTATCCTCTTTTTCCTTAGGTCGTATATTTTTTCATGCCAGTAACTTTCCTCTTAAAGCTTTAAGCTATTATCTAAATCTACTCAATAGAAGGTGAAGGCTATCAGGGACAGTGAGGCTGAGCAGCACTCTTGGGACCCTAAGTAGACTATCCAGGACAATCATTAGCAAGAAAAATACCTGCATTTCTCACCACAGTAAATCTCACTGATCTAGCCCCTCAAACTACTGATCAAAGTGATTTTAAGCAAATATTTTTATTTCCTCTGAGTTGAAACCAAATACCCCTATGTTATTTACCAGTAGTCCTCATTGTTTGTTACCAGATGGGTTGGAATTATTATTAAAGCTGTAGGTTTAAGGACCAGATTCTGTTCTTTGCTGCACATCAGAAAAGTAGAATAAGTACTTTCCTGAAGGTATTTATTCCAGCTTCACAGCTGTGTCACTGAGCAAAATCAGAACTATTCTTGTGGAAAAGTCAGCTTTCATGGCAAACAAACAGTGCCTTTATCTGTGCTTGTGCAGTATATATTTGGCGATCATGAGTAATCCCTTTCTTGAATCTAATCTATTATCACTACTACAAATAAAAGTTGCAGAAAATTACAACCAGGGTGTTAAGGTGCTAACAGGCATTATCTCATGAGTAGTACCACACATTACTGTCATTTGACTCTAAACAAAAGCTCCAGGTGTTAAAAAAAGATAATAATCTTTGATTGTAAAGCCTGGTGGTTTCAGCCATCTCTTTGCCAGAAGGAGGGAAAAAAAAATCTCTGAAACAGCAATTTTTGTTATCAAGCAATTAAAACTGAATTCAGTTCCACATAACTTCTAACTGAGAGGTCCTGTACATTTGATAGTCTGCCCTTGAAAGCTACAATTTTGACTGTAAGTTTTGCCATCTTGCATAGAGTAATGATAACTTGAATATACTCTCCTAGCCTATGCTATGTTAATTTACTGTTGGAGTTTAATTAGCCTTTTGCCACCGAGTGATTAAGATACATCCTGTTTTATCCAAAAGTCATGTCCTGCTTTTAACACACTATCAGTCTCTTCACGTTCTCATGCCTGGCTTTTATAACTGTCTGTAAAACTGTCTTTTATAAACTTAGAAATTCAGGACTGTTCTGCTAAGTAAAAACCAGTTGTGAAACCACACATTTCATAGAGTAGCCTAAAAACTACACTAAAATAATGAAGTTGTAAATCTGTCAATACATAAACGCAGACTGAGCTATGGGCCTGATAGACCTTTGCATTTTGCTTAAAGAGATAGCTGGACAATATTGCCTCTTGGTTTTCAAAAAAATCAGATTATACCTGCATTAGTTCTAGTTATGCACATGACAAGAGTCCAATAATAGACTAAGAAAATTGATCACTGTAGTGCAAAACACTCTTATTACTTGTTAAAGTAGCTGATCAGGTACAAAATCTTTTATACCTCTCCAAATTAGAACTTGATATTTTTTCATTGTCAAGGTTGTAATTTACATTTACTGGTTGTCTACTCAAAATAAAGTCTATGAATTTCATAACAAATAAGTCAATATTTTGAGGTGAGTGAGACACTACTCTCCAGACATTTAAATAGAATAATCTTAAGGAACTATAGTCTGATATATCATGTTTCTTATTATTTAAAGTTTTTATATTGATATATTTAAAATACATACACATAGTTAAGCAAACTCAACTTATTTATCTTTGCATTAAAGGGTAAAGCATATCTTTCATATTGATAATTTATTTATCTTTTTAGACTTAGAAATTATTAACTTCTTAAAAAAGTTTTTATACATTTGAAATAGTGTAGCTGTCAGAGTTCTTGATTCCTTCTATGTTTTTTGAACGTATCTAGATCTGCCAGTATCTGGTGGAGAGTAGTCACAAAATTATAAAATGGTATATTACCCTCAAAGAATTGAGGGGAATAAAATAGAGCTTTGATTATTGTACAAGGATGATAATGCAGAGAATTCCTTTCCTGAATACAGATTTTTCTACAAAGGTGCCATGCACCTTTGCATGGAGGGTGGTAAAGCACTGGAACAGGTTCCCCAGAGATGTTGTGGATGCCCCATCCCTGGAAGTGTTCAAGGCCAGGCTGAATGTGGCTTTGAGCAACCTGGTCTAGTGCAAAGTGTCCCTGCCCATGGCAGGGGGGTTGGAACTAGATGATCTTTAACGTCCCTTCCAACTCTAACCTTTCCATGATCCTATGATTCTATGCATTATTGTCCAGAAACCACAAAAGAGCCACACAGCCTGTTGAAAGTATTTAATATGTGTCTAGCTACACAGGTATTAAAAGTTGTGTAAGCTTTTTCCTCTACATGTTGAAAATTAACTTACAGGGAACAAACTTGAGATTTTCATAGTGTTTTTCCTTTCCCATCTGACTAGATAAGGTTATTTGGGAAGAGATGATGTCAAACCTGTGTGGTAAACAGCCTCAGTCAAACCTTGTTGTACCTCATGCTGCACAAAGACAGTATCTATTGCCATTAAAAAAAAAAAAAAAACAACCCACATCACCACCAACAAAACCAGAAAACTTTCAATTTCAAGGAAGAGGACTCAATTGATAAGAGAGATGGAATCCAGCTGCTGCTCAAGAGATATTTTATGCATTTTACACTTAAGTCATCTGACAAAACAGTGAGAACAACTTGATTCTGAAACCTGGGATTCTCCCATCCTAGCTATTTGTCCTACCAATAAACTTAAGAAACACATTTATTCTTTCTTTATCTATATGTAGCACAAGTTTTTGCTTGGTTGGTTGGTATTTTTGTGCTAATGCAAAAGAGAAACATCATTAAAAGCACCTCAGTCGCTGTCTATATGATCTAGAACATTCAGTTACTTAACTATTTTGAAAGTTTAATGATGCAGTTGGGATTTTATTAGATGAATTAATTAATCTGATGTAGCTTTTCTATGACTTGGATGACAGTTGTAAAGATGTAATTGTTAAATAAAAGGTAAGGCTATAATACTGTTTCCTCATTCTTATGTGCTTTAAGTAGGAGTCAGGAAAATCTGTTCCTCTTTGAAAATAAAATGTTGGCATGTAAGACTTGAACATAAAGGTATTTCTCTGAATAGTACTGAGTGAAATTGCCAAATCCTTCATGGCGGACAGTTTTGGTAGCTTTCCAGTCAGTAAGTTGTCATTCTGCATGCCTAAAATGTAGGTCTATAGGGCCAGTGTATTTAATCAGTTCTGGATTTTGAGGTAAGCAGGGCCAGTCAAAGCAATGAAAATCTTGTGGGGGATAAAGATCTATAACTTCTCATTATACTTAATAACACAGGGTAAAATCACAACCAAGCCATTCAACTAGCTTTAAGACTAAAAGGGAGCCCAAGTTCAGCTGTTTTTACAATTTCATGTAGATATATTTGTGCTGGTTTTGTTTGGGACAGAGTCAATTGTCTTTGCTCACCGTAGCTATTATGAGGCTGTGTTTTGTATTTGTGCTGAGAAGAATTTTGATAACATGCTGAGGTTCTTAGTTGTTGCCAAGCCATATTTATATTAAGCCAAGGACTTTTCATTTTATCATAGTGCACCTATGTTCTCAGTTTCTCAACAAGAGGCTTGCAGGGGACACTGTAAGGACAGCTGACTCAGACCAAAGGGCTATTTCATGCCATAAGATGTCATCTTCAGTATATAAACTGGGGGAGTTTGAGGGGGGGGTGGGCTGCATCTCAGGGCTCTCTGGTCTCTTGGGTTTTGGGTCTCTCTCCCCCTCTGGCTCTGGCTCTCACTGCTTGGGGACCAGCTGCTCATTGGTTGGCAGGTGGTAAGTGGTTGTATCATATGTTTCTATTTTTCCCTATTATTTTCATATTGTAGTAGCATTAGAAGCATTTTCATTATGTATTGTTAGTGTTAGTATTATTTGTAAAATTTAATTTCATTTATTTTCAATTATTAAACTGTTCTTATCTCAACCCACAAGTTTTCTTATCTATTCCTCCAATTCTCTTCCCCATCCCACTGGGAATGTGGGGAAGGTGTGCACAAGGCTGTGTGATGTTTAGTTGCTGACTGGGGTTATACTATGACAATCTTAAGTCACTGTAAATTCAACTTGAATCAGCAAGAGCTTTGAAGAAGATTTATCTGTTTTGCTTGCTGGGAGCTCCCTTATGAGAAAATGATTTAGACTACATAATAAATGGAGAAAACTTTAAGTAAGGAGGTAAGGTAGGAATAGAATTAAAAAAAAAAAAAAAGTCTGTAGGAAGCTTTCTTCCTTCTTTTTATGTCTTCGTGAGATTCGTATCAGCTTTCAGACTTGTTTTTAATTAACTGTCATTTTATGAGGAGAAATCCCTTAGGGTACCTACCCCGTTTCTTCTTTCAGTCTTTGAGCTGCAGTTTCCTAGTTCCTTCTTGTGATTCTTATATTTGCTGCTATAGCCACACCCTGTACACCTGAGTCTTTCTTCTAAGCATACTTAGTTGCTTTTCAAGGAGGTAATAGCCCTTCCTTCTTCCTGAGTATCTGACCTGTCTGAAAGATACTTTGAAGGAAAGTAAATATGCAACCAAAGAACAGATAAAATACTCTGATACTGACAGGGAGCATAATGTCTATTTGAAGACTGGGGATTCCTTTGACAGAAGCCACAATGTAGATAAAAAAATGCTAAGCAGTTTTTTTTTCTTTCTTAGGATATATCCCTTAAATAGATTGGTTTAGTGTGAAAATGTTAATTTATTGTTGTCTTTTTACAATATTATAATTACGATTAAATATGGCTGCAAGATACATCTGTTAGTGACATCATATTACAGATAAAGAAAAATTGCAAGAATTCAGTATCCCCAGCACAGACATTTCAGGAAATCTTTAAGCTATATAGAAACCTTTATTATTTATTATTACTGGAACTTACTGTAGTTTGATAAAAACAGTTCTTCAAAACCAATTCTTCTAGCATTGTTTTATTGTGTATTCTTCACTGACTGCTTAATTATATGCTAATTATTTTGACCGCAGAGCTAGATTCTATGATAAAACAAAACAAAACAAAACAAAAAATTATTAGCCAGACCAAAATGTTTATGCAGAAACATGTTTATAACTGAAAATGCCAAATCTTTTTGCATGGTGGTTGAGCCACCTATGATTACAGCTTTACTTCAAAGTGGTTAAATGCTAGCCAAATACTCCAATTTGAGCACAAATTATTTCTTCCTAACCTCTTTCCTTTATACATTATAAGACTATTCTGGGGTGAAGAGAAGCATGCTCCAGTTATGCAGATATCGTCCTCCACAAAACGGGTTCTGTTGATAGAGTTTGATTAGTTTCGTGTTGACTTAAGAAAAACTTAATCAAGCCATAGAAATGGTAGCAATGGTAGACCCTCACCACCCCTTTATCCATAGATTTATATATTGATCTTTTTTTACAGAGAACATCTACTTGATGCCATTACTGCGATTCGTCAAGCAAAGTACTAATCATTTCTATCCCTGACAAAGGACATTTATCTTCATTTGAAAGTTGGCCCTTTTATAGTAGAACTTTTGCAACAATGAAGACAGATAATTACTGAGAATATTCAACTTGGAAAATGACCTTAGAAGTAAGTCAGTAAAGATTAAATTTATATTTCTATATTTCTTGCAAATATATCCTTGCTGCTGTAAAATGTTGGAGCAGAACATTGTAATTTGACTGTATCCACACAACAGAGGTCCTCTGCCATTCTTACTGCACACACTCCAGGCCTCTACTCTGTCAGTTCATATCTCCAAATGTTCTTGCAGCCCACAAGGGGTCCAAGAATCTCTGATAGTGACACATTTCTTATAGCTAAGGATAGCAGTGGAAAGCCAATTATAATAGCTTCCCTACTAGGCCCCATGGTGTTTGAGTCTTTGTAACCCTTGCGGCTTAGTTTTCTCTGAACTGCACTGTTAAATTTCTAAAGAGACCGCCCTTGGAGGCAGTCACCATTTTCTGAATCAGAACTGATGAAGAACACTGGAGGAGACATACTGTGCTCTTTCAGGGTGATTTTATTATAGTTACTTCTGCTTTGTTAAATCTAAACTTTAAAATGAAGTCGAAGTGAAGACAGTTATGCTACACCATCACTTCTCGTTGCCACTAACTTTATAAAAGAGAAAATGTTTGTTAAAAGGTTGTATAATACCTTCAGTCTGTCCTTTCACCCTGCTTGCTAGAAACTGAACTGTTAAAATAATATACTCTGAAGTCCAAATGTTTAAGACTGAACTGGATGAAAGAAGATATGTGCCCTGTAAATAATTAATTATGAAACCTCTTGAAGTTTAATGATATGATTCAGGGTAAAAACCAATTAAATCAAATTTCTTCTGACTGGCAGGAAAATTATTATTTCACACACAGAGTTTGCTTCTGCATCAAATAAGGAGCAGCTTAAAAATTAAACACCAGATTAATTTAATGAGTGACCTTCAAAGGACAAAAATTGGGTTTTAGAGGAAAAGGTATTCAGTAGCTTTAAGGAGGAAAAAGTCACTGAAGAGGTTTATAATCAGGAGTTTTCTTTATTCTTTACTAGTGTTAAATCATATCACAAGCATTTTCAAGTAAACAACAATTTTGAAAAAAGTTTAACTTTTTAACATCTGCAACTGTTCATGAATGTGATGAGTAGTTTGCCCTGTCTCTCCATACTGCTCCCCAGAGTGAGGAAAACACAAAATTTTCTAAACATTTTATTTCAACATTTTTAGTATAAACTACTTCATAAACCCTGAAAAATTTACTTCTTTTTTAATTTCTCAAACTGAAAATAATCTTTTTTCTACCAGAATTTGAGACTAAATATGCTAGATTATGGCCTTTTCATGCAATAATATTTTAGAGCAGTTCTGAATTTTTTTCTTTCTCACAGTGTTAGGAACAGAGGAGTGGCTAGGGACTCTTAGTTTGCAGAAAAGGAGACTGAGGGACAACCTCATTGCTCTCTACAGCTTCCTTAGGAGGTGAAGTGGGGAGGAAGGTGGTGATCTACCTGGTATCCAGTGATAGGATGTGCCAAAGTGGTTCAAAGCTGCACCAAAGGTTTAGAAAAGACATTAGGAAGCATTTCTTTACTGAGGCGGTAGTCAAACAATGGAGCAGGCTTTCAATACTGGTTGTCAATGCCCCATGTCTGTTAGTGTTTAAGAGGCATTTGGACAATACCCTTAATAGCATGCTTTAATATCAGGAGAGCCCTGAAGTGTTCAGGCAGTTGGACTAGATGATTGTTGTAGGTCTCTTTAAACTGAAATAGTCTATTCTATTCTATGTCATAGACAGGTATATTTTCTGTGGTCTCAAGGTTCTTCCTTTGTGACAACTCCTTCTTTATTCTGCTGAATCAAACTGAATCTTAGCAAGTAACTTTTCTTTTTTACCTTAGGACTTTCTTATTTCTTTCAAATTTTTGGTCCTCTTATAACACTCACTTTCAAATTATTTGATACATATTTCTTTTATGATTCAATTTAATTTAAGATCATCACAAACCAGATTGCAGTCTTTCTATTCTTCACCAACCACTTCCCAAAAACAGAGTTGAAATATGGTTACTAGCAGAAGTTAAACCACATCAGATGAATTTATAACAATAGAAATTCAAACAGCAACATGATATAAGTTAATATATTGTCCTTCCTTCAGAGAATCATTATTCACAATTAATTTGAAAGGAATTGGTTCTAAACTGTTTATGCAGTATGGAGGTGCCGAGGTATACATGAAGCCAGGGAACCTCTTGACATAATTTAAATGGTTAGAAAGAAGCTGAGAAAACTGAGTTCATTAGAATAATGTGGAACTGAAGTCTTTCAAGATTACAACAGTCTCATCAAAATACTTTCAACCCAATAGTTGGTTGTAAATTATGATGTAATTTTACATCATGTAAAATGTTGTGGAATACTATCAGTCTGTATAAATAATTATGTATTTCATAAACTCATAATTTATGACCATCTAGTCCAATTCATTGTTCCAAGTAAGATTAAGTTCAAAATTAGATCAGGTTGGTCAGGAACTTCGGCAGTCAAGTTTTGGAATTCTTCTAGGACAAAGGTTCCACATACTCTTTGAGAAACCCACTGCAGTCCTTTAATGTTCTATAATGTTCTAAATGTTCTTAAATGGGTAGTGCTTTACCAGAGTATTTACCTTCTTTAATGAGTTTGATGTAATATAGATTTAGGTCTGTCCCTGGTCTCCAGACAAGACCTAAATGACAAGCATAATGTTGTTGTTTTTTTAACAAATTTTCCATATATTTTATACTTATATGAGTAGGGGGGTTGGTTCTTTGAAGGGGGAGGAGGTTGGGGTTTTTATTGAGTACTTTGGCATATTTTTTAGTTTTGCAGTCTAGGCAAGATAAGTAACATAATCAGCAAATTTCCCACTTGTGTTAATCTTTGATAATTATGAATAAAGGAGTTGGGGTGGGGAAGGTTTGCTATTTATTCTAAAACTGACCTGAAATGGGCATGTTCTAATTTACAGTTTGCTTACAGACTGGTTCTATACGTCATGATTTAGCAAATTATTTTCCTGAATTCATGACTTATGAATGGCTATCACTGTTATTGTTTCTCTTCTGAATGAAACCTGAAATTGCAGGATTTCTGCATATATTTCAAGTAAATATTTACATGAGTAATCAGACTTCTATAAACATTTTCAAAAAGACTAAATATTAATTGAAACATTACAACATTTTATTGAAGGAATACTCTTTTCTTGTTGTATACAAAACTACAATATATTAAGTTTTGAACATGCAGAATTCATGGAATTTGAATTTCTTCTACCTATCAACAAATTTATTTTTTCAGTTGTAACCATTAAACCTCAAAAAGTATTTTTTAATTAAAAATGATATTCTCAGAAAATATGCAATGGAAACTCATTAAATATAAAACAGAATTAAATAATCACTAGGAAAATACTAGTTTTTAAGAAATGTCTGCAAAATGTTAAATTAGGTCATTCAAATTACTTTGGAGATACTTGATTGGCCAACACAGATATTAGAGCAAATTGTATGACAAAATAAATGAGAAAACTTCATCAATCTTGTGGCCTTTATGTTACTGCAATTGAAAATTAAAAGAAACAAAAAAGCAGAAAATAATAATTTACTTCCAGAATAGACACAAATAACTTAAGGAAAACATAAGGAATAGAAAAATAATAATTCAAATAAATTACTATATCATCAGTTTTACAAAATGAAACACTAAAAATGAGAACATGAAAAAGGGAAAAATAAAAGATATAGAAGCTGAAGTTGGACCTACACAGAACTATTGCTCTTAAGAGAAATATTTATCAATACACCTGTTATGCAGATACTATTTTATGTGTCTATGCCTCACAGAAAATATAGGTATTTGCTTTCATATTAAAATTACTTGATGGTAGTTCTGCAAATTTGTAGAAATATCACCATTTTCCAAGGTTTTAATGTTCACTAACTATCTCAAATTTGAGCTAAGTTACAATTCCAGTTTGACATTGTTCAGTATAAGCTCTTGAGGAAATCATAATTCTCATTATAATGCTCAACCAGAACTTCAGACTCTTTACAAGACATAAACATTTTAGACACCTTCATCCAAAAGTTGCTGAATTCTCACTAAATGTATAACTATAAATACAGGCAATTTACCAGACCGTTTAGATGGAAAAATCATAGAATCATAGAATAGTTTGGGTTGGAAGGGACCTTAAAGATCATCTAGTTCCAACCCCCCTGCCATGGGCAGGGACACCTTCCACTAGACCAGGTTGCTCAAAACCTCATCCAGCCTGGCCTTGAACACTTCCAGGGATGGGGCATCCACAGCTTCTCTGGGCATCCTGTTCCAGTGCCTCACCACCCTCTCTTTGAAGAATTTTTTCCTGATATTTAATCTCTATCTCCCCACTTTCAGTTTAAAGCTGTTATCCTTTAATGCCTTTAGGTTTTTCTTTAGTGTGATGGGTTTAAGGACTATAGATGCAAATAATTTTGTAACCCTAGGTTAAACTTATAATAGAGAATGGATCTGGATAAACAAAGTGAATATTCTCTGAAAACTACCCTAATACACCCATTATACCAGAATGTAAGAACAATAATATAATTTAACTCATCAGTTCCTTCTTTGCATTAATGGTTGTGCTTAATGCAAATCAGTAATTTTATTCCTAGTTCTCCAACAGCTATTTTCAGAACTTACACTTCTGTCTTAAAGAAAAACATTTTGAAGTTCTGGAGTTAGTGGCCTCATAACACATCTCAAGTCTTATGGTGTAGAGGCTAATTTTTGTGCTAGAAAAGCACAGTGTGATGGTCTGAAACACAACAGCTGCATTATTTCAAATATTTTAAACTGAAACAACACATGCACACACAGTGTCTTTAATAATTCTTTTTTTTGACACACAAGGTCACTGAATGCAGTTCATAAATATAACAGGGCCAAATAACAGAGCATGGATGTGGCCAGTTTGATCAAGCGGGGTTGATGAGCCATTCATTGTCACTTCATTTTACCACAATTCATTCCTTAAAGCATATACATTTAACAGTATACAGATAAACTACTAAGCCAAAAGCAGAGGATAAATCATGTGTCATACTCTAATTTTGTGTTGGAAGTTATTTGGGAAGAAACATTTCAAATCTACTCTTGATTTTTTTTCTCTGACATTTTATTCAAAAACTTGATTGCAATATATTAATTTCTTCAGTTTTAAATGTCTGTTACCAGAGACAGGTGCAAGATGTGACCTAGATGCTTTCCTACAAACCATCTACAGGGCATCTTGACATGTAGTTGCGGACTTAACCCTGTTGACAATGTTCCTGCTGCCTTGTTCTGGAAAGTTTTCCTTTCATCCCTTAGTTTTAGTATGACAATTTTATTTACTGACTTTCCTGTGTACCTAGTTGCTTCAAGAGCTAACCATGCAACTCTGATACCTCGATGAGAATATCAGCATTTGACTCTCAGGCCAACCTGGCATCACCAAGCCTAAAGTTTTAGGCTGGTGTTAGTACTGTTACTCAATGATAAGTCATGCCATTTATTTTGGAAATCTCTCTCATCTGAAACAGCAAAGGAGTTACTGATGCATCAAGCATTTCTTTGGTCATCATACATCAAAAGTGTATTGATCTGCAAGTCAGTCTTCACAGAAATAAGGCTAAGGTTCTTTTTCATAAGTCTCCCTTTCTAATGGATCTCCTATTTTCCAAGTCTTCCAGTTTGACTAAGTAAACTTCTCTCATGCTACACTGAACGTATGTCTTCCATCTGCCGCAGTTTGTGTCACTAAAAGCAACTTCCTCCATATTGCTACTTGCATAGTCAAGAAATTCTGTCTGCACAGGGTAGGCATTTCCTCTTCATCTAATGTGAAGGCTTACCTGTGCTTGAAGACATATTAACATTGCAGCCTTACTACTGGAAATAAAAGTATTTGTACTGACAGAAAATTTCAAAGTATTTGAAATTATAAGTTTGCAATTGGAATAGGTATGTATTTAATTGAAGTATTGATAGGCTACAAACAAAGGGTAGAGTTGCCTCACTTAACTTTAGACATCTGTAATATAGCAACCTATCTTTAACATGGACACTCCAGTGTCTTTTTCTGTTCAGCCATTTAAGATTCAATTTAACCAATGCATGTTAGATATGGTCTAAATGAGACAATTTGCACTCTGAAAGTCACCATGTTTGTCCTTTGACTCAAAAATACCTCATGGGAGGGAAGGAAGATGAGGGAGCCAGGCTATTTTCAGTGGTGCCCAGTGACATAACTAAAAGCAATGGGCACAAACCTAAATACATGTCATTCCATCTTAACACAAGAAAAATTATGCTTAATGTGAGGGCTGTCAAACACATGTTCATAGAACCATAGAATCATAGA
>NW_010270209.1:0-10181 GCF_000690775.1 Eurypyga helias | reverse complement strand
ATGTTTGTTTTAATAAGTAAAGCATTAAAAAAAAAAAAGTAAACTTTCTTAAGCTTTTCCTGTATTTCTGTGTTTTCTAAGATGAATAGCTTCTAGAAAGGGTAAAATGTCAAGGCGAGATTGACTTTGGCAAACAGAAAAAAATCATCTGTCCATGCAGCCTGAAGGAAGGAAATGTGCCTCAAGCTGGCTACTAATTTTGTGATGCAATTCAGCAAAATCTTCAGCCTGAGCATTCTGAGAGAAGAGAACCCAGAAATCATGTAATAGACAGTTGTATTTCTTCTTGCCTACGTCTCTCTTTACTGTTGAAGGTATATTCTTACAATTCATAGTAATTATTTTGTCCACCTGCAAGTCTCTCCTGTGTGATGTTCCTAAGCAATGAGAATGATAAAGAACATTTCATACATTAAAAATATTACATTCTTGATTTAGATACACTTATGTGCATTGCTTGACAAACAGATCACATATTACAGTCCTAATAATTTTAATATATATAGAGAAGCAAAATGAAAATTAAGTTACAACAAATTATAACAGCTTAAATTGTACTGAATTGTACATTGCAAAGCTACATGCATAATTTATAACACACCTGAGAATTTACATTAACAAACATGAAACTCTACTAGAGAATCTGGGTCATGACTTACACTGGAAAAGTGATTGTGCAAATGTCAGTCCACTGGCCAGCATCCCATAAACCAGGTCTGTGACATCTGTGAATGAGATATATTTCTTGTATGATGTAGATGTGATGCAGATTTCAGTGTCTTGAAATCTTCAGTGTGAGTACACAATGCACTATGTACACAAAGGATGCTTACACCATATGTATAAGGTAAAAAGTATTGACCGTGTTTATGTAACTATATGTCTGAACAGACAACTGCATGTAAGGCAGGTAGGGTATAATTATTTCTGTGAGTGAAACTGAAATGGGACTCAGGAGAGGGGAGTTTCCTGGACTGGTCTGCCTGCCCAACTTACTGTCATTAACTGTCTCAGCTCCCCATTTGAAAAAAATGACAACTTCATTAGATCACATCTTCTTAGTGGCATGGACCTGAAATATTATAAATTATCTCTTC
Source organism: Eurypyga helias (assembly GCF_000690775.1). Lineage (NCBI taxonomy): Eukaryota > Metazoa > Chordata > Aves > Eurypygiformes > Eurypygidae > Eurypyga > Eurypyga helias. Next base: position 9,084 of record NW_010270209.1, on the reverse strand, counting down.
CTGTAGGTTAACACAACACAGTATGTCCTCATCCTTCTGTATTTCTTATCCCTCGGTCTTTAGACCAACGGTTAATAATCTCTGTACAGCATCTAGCACAAATTTTTCTGAGGAGTGACTACAACTCTAAGTACCATAGTGATAACAATAATTAAAAAAAATTATAAAAATATTATTCTTGTGAATTTCCAGTGGCATACCAAATGGTATCAGTTTGAGCTAGATTATAGAATCTTTCATCTTACTTTTTGGGAGGTTTTATTTTTTTTAATAAGTAGAAGACACTTTCTAAATTCTAAAGGAAAGAAAGACTTTAAATCACTAATTCCCCCTTTTAAGCTCCTATCTTTTCTTTTCCTGTTTGAAAAAGACAGTACATGGACTACAATCAATACATTCACATTTCATTTGAATCCTTCAACAAAATCTTTTGATTTACCTGAAGGCAGAAGGCTCAGTTATTCACTACCTACCTTTCTTGCATGCTTTTTTTTTTTTTTTTTTGGCCGCCTACTAAAACCGGTCTTAAGAGTACCATAAAGCATTTGGCGATGTGATTTTATGTATTGAATTTTCAACAGAATAAGGAAACAGAAAGTAGCAGTATTAACCACCTCTCATTTACACTTATTCCTCAAAGGAATGACTTTGAGGTTTAGAACAACTATATTCATTAGATTATTTACTAGTCTCTGAGAAGAAATCCCTTGAGATTCCAACAGTAAGCCAGTAAATGGTGTAAGTATTAAGACGTGTTTATGCAATTATTTTCATTTACAATTGACCCATATTTTCATTACTAAACCTACAATGCACTTGTATTTCTATGAAAATTGCCTTTTTATTCTAGTAGAAATGGGATGAAAGAGACTTTTACTGAGTGGAAGACAACATTCCATCCTTTGAAAGTCTATCCCGGCAACTTGGTGATTTCTGGCAGAGGCATTAGTGGTGTAGGAGGAGAGCATTGCCCTCTAGTCTGTCTGTCATCTTTGCTTTCCCTGCAACAACCCAGGCTGGTTTCTCTATGGAGATCAGGTGGAAGTTCACAGCTGACAGGTTACTTCCCCATCTACTTTCCTAGGATTGTTATTTTATGATTCAGAGACTAGTTTTATGTTCACATGTAGTTTATGATGTACACCTCTTAAAATACCTAAAATAGTGAGAAGCAATTTTACTTTGACAAAATATGCTACATAAAACTTATAAAAAAGAAAAATACCTTGGGAAAAACTCATTTACCAGCTTCTACCACAGACTTTCATGTCCAAGTATTTAATAAATAATAAATTCATGAGCATGTATCAGTATATTCAGTGATACCAGCCAAGTAGCACTTTGGTCACATGTTTGAACATACTGTTTCCCCTGGAGGTGAGAGACATTCCCCAAGCTTCTGTTACTAATTACACAAATTCTTTACATGGAGCAAAGATCTAATAACCTTGTGAGTCCTTATGTAATAAGAATGTAATTTCCTCATTTTCTACCACATTTAACCAAATAGTTATACATAGGAATGGATAAGCTTGCATGAACTCACTGACCTGTGAATACATTTAAAACAACTGGCTTTATTACCAAATTTCAACAATGTAACAGAATTTAAAATTTAACTGAAACAAAACTCTAAGTAAGTGCCAGAGGAAGATTTTAGAATATTCCATTATCACATAATGTAAAAAAAAAGGGATATTTACCTTTTCAAGATGTAGTATTGATTTGGTAGGTATCACATATGACTCTGAAGTTCTGCACTGACCTGAATAATGCAAGGATCTACTCCTTGAATCTGAATTTAATGACAAAAGAATAAACACAGCCTTTTGATACGCTTTGTTAATGGTTTTATAGATTGGTGATTTACAAGCAGTTGAAATTATATTTCACTTGCTTATGATATTAGGTAACACAATACAGAAGCATTAGTTCTGGACTGTTGAAGCAAGATTAATATAGGAAAACAGATAATTAGAACTTTGGAGTGGTATATTTGTCATTCAACCTCATGGTTCTGAATGAATTTGTCCTGGGGAATTCAGCCTTCATTCACAAAGCACAGTGAGAGGTGTTATAGAAAACACTTTGTTTGTAATTTATCTTTGAAACAACAAGGCAAGTGAGAACTAAGCACAAAGTTTTCTCTTACAAAGATTACAAACTGGTTTTCACAGTAATACAGTGATATATTTTTCCAAATCAGATGAATGTTCCTTGACACATGTTGAATGAAGGCAGCCAAAAAATTCCCATGTTACAGAAAAAAAGAAGAAAAATTTATTTGAATACTTAGTTGAACTGCACTAAAAAAAAAAAAAAAGTTTTGAAGACATCATATCTATCATTTCTCAAAGAATTGAACAGCAAAATAAAGGAACAAAAGTAACAATAAATTGTTGCAGCTGTCCTGTGTTTCCTGTGGCTGACTGAAACACCTAATTCTTCATTACATTTATTCCATTGTCTTTAAGGAGACTGTTCAAGTCACAGCCTCAATGAATCAGATTGATTGTTAATCAAGTGTAAATAGTTAAAACAGGCAGTCAATGCAGTGAAATCGAATTTTTCTTCTTTAGACTTCTTATCTGTCCACGTTGTTCAAGAGTTTGGCATAATAAGATGCAGACTTTAAGAAAAGGGCAATTCAGGACAGAAGGAAATATTTTTTAACTATGGACATGCCTGTAGATACCACTGTGCTGGTCTATTTCTATTTTGGCTAAGTGTATTACCAGCCTGTAAAAGACTTGTTCTATGTTATAGAAATTTAGCTTTGTAATGTCAAAATGTTCTCCAGCAGAAGCAGATCAGAAGTTCAAATTCATTTGTCATGTGAGGTTGATTTTTCTTCCTTGACATGTAGTACAAAAAAAATAAAGGCACTGTACTCAAAATGGATGTGTTCAAGTGTTAAAAATATTGAGTTCTCGGTTTGAAAACACTGAATTCTCTGTTTGTCTTAACTTTTGCTCACTTATTGTTTTGCTTTTAAGTTTCCCACAGAAAAACAAACAAGCAAACAAACAAACCAACAAAAACGCAAACCCCATAACCAAACAAAACCCAAACAAAAGCAACCCTAAAAAATACCACAGGGTCTATATAATAGATACATGAAACGTCTTCTGCTAGCTTTTTTTGGTAGGGTTTTTATGTTAGTGTTATCAGTAGCTGTTATCAGGAAAGGATTACTTCCTCTCTGCCTGTCATTGGTGAGCCTGCCTTCATAGTCTGGCCTTGGTTTTTGGGCTCTTCAGGACAACAAAACCCAGCAGACACCACCAAGTGGGCACGTGGTTGATGGACAGAGTCTCTAAGGAGAGATGGGTGAAGTGTGTTTATTCAGCCTGGAGAAATGAAGACTAAAGGCGAGATCTTATTGGTTTCTACAGCTACCTACAGGGAAAGCATGAAGAGACTCAGTGGGAGTGCACTGCGGTTTGACAGATGATAATGGACGTCAGTAACAACAGGATAAGTTCTGATCAGAGACCAAAAAGAGCTTTTTGACATAAGAGTGACTAACCACTTGGCCAAGGGGCAAGAGACCCTGGGACATCACCATCTTTGGAGTTTTTCAAAACATGAATGGCGTGGCCTTTTTTACTTCAAAGTTGAATCTAACTTGAAAGATGATCCTGCAATGGCTGGAGCACGTTACTTCTAGATCTCCTGTCCGAACTGAATTATTTTCTGATTCTGTTATCTGCAGGGTACATATGAATGAGCACAGTTGTGGAGTCCAGTTATTGTCTCCAACAAGAGCCAACGGCACCTGCCAAGGAAGAGTAAAGAAGTAGGTCGTAGATGTGTTTCTCATAAATAACCATCCAGCTTACAAAAATTTATTCAAGAGCACACAGCCGAAGACAGTCTCTTTCTACTGAATAGTCCTTGTTGGATTATCTGTCTATTTTCTGTCAGGACTCCTTATTTTTTAGCTTTCCAACAATCCTGAGGCAAGCTCAAGTGTTTCATACTTAATGGATTAAGGTGTTAGATAAGACATGAACTGCTTTACCAGCTCTGACATTGAGTTGTACTGGAAACCCATTCAAGCTCTGGTTTACTTTCATTCTTGTCCTTCTTGATCATTTCAGCTGTAAGACACTAAGAATGAGGTCTGCTTCTTTTACAACATTTTTGTGCGGTCCTTAGCATGTTATAGGCATGTGATTAAAGCAAAAGAGACAAGAAAATGGTTACACTGGGTAGAACTATGTCAAGGACATTTCATTGATAAAGAAAGTGAAGCAAGCCATTGTAATGACTAGTGGCATTTGTGCGCCGTTTCTTCAGATTTTTACTGTGCAGAGTTTAAGTTATTTTCTATTGCTGTATTCCAGAGTACTTTTTTTTTTTTTTAAATAACAAAAGGATCAGAAAAAAATGGCCTCGTGTATCATATAAAACTCTCTAACTTTTTGGAAGGAGGGAGAAATTTTGTTAAAGTCATATGTTTATATCCAGTATACTGTGTTAGATCAAACATCCCAGGCATTTTAATTAACTCATATTTCTAAAGCTAATGCAAAAGAAAAATGGATAATGCTGGAAAATGTATCATATTCTAATTATTGTAAGGGAGAAATGGTTTTTCATTAACTGACCAGAAACTAGTTGTCATCTTTCTTTTTAATTTCTTTTTTCTTTTCAGTTATTCAGTTATTTATGCAGATGTAAGATATTTTTACACTTGAAAACCAAGATAAACTGTGTGACTTTCAGAATGTGGTCCACAAAACTAATTTATAGAACTGAGACTCTTCTAGTTTTGTTGCAGCAAACTTTTATCTTTGGGTCTTTTAGATTTGCAAACTTAAAAAAAAAACACCTGTAAAACCAGAACTCTTTGAAGCCATATCCTATTGCACTTCAGTGTTGATCTTTCAGACCTTCTGACTTCTTTATCTGAATTTTGATAAAGAAAGGGAATAAATTAACCAGACCAACTCCTCTGTGTGAACCACTGGAGCTTCAATGTCTCCTTGTGGTAATACACTTCTGTGAATCACCACCCTTGGGACAGTTGTCTCTTTAGAACATTGCCACACAGCACTGCAGCACTGGCTGTAACTTGTTTGCACTTTTGGATGTTAGGTAATTTAAAAAAAAAAAAAAACCCACAAACAATAAGCTTGACCTTATATTAGTTTTTTATAGACTTGGAAAAGGGATCATTTATGTTCCTGAGTTTCAAAGTTCAAAAAATTTCTTTGAATTTTTCTGTAAATAAGATGAGCTGAAATGCTGCAAGAAAGGTGAGCTGACCCAGGCTGTATAATTATTGAAGTCGAAAAAATGAAAACCCTTAAGCATAGGTACATCGTTATTCATGAGTATAGACCTGCTGAGCCGTATTATTTAACAACAGTGTCTAGTGAGGCATCTAAGTCAATTCTTGAAGGACAGAGCTCTTAGCAGGTCTTCTGAGCAGGCAGCAGGACCTTTCAAACAGTAAAATCTCTAAAAAAGTTCAAATTAACAGTGTTTAAGTTAATTTTTATTTTCCAATGTACTAAGGAAAAAAATAAAAGAAGAAATTGAGATAGAGCTTAAAACATTTTATTTATGTATTTTCATCCTATCTTATCACTCATTTAGGTGTGCACAGGCTGTTACAAAGGGAAAATTAAATTGAAAGAGGCAGCTTCTGAAGTCCTCCCAGAACACTGCAGCTGATGACTCACCCACCACCTATCTGTTCTCCTTTTCACTAATAAAACCACAGAAAAAATCAGGGTCAGAGAAAGGATTTTGCAAATAAATTTACTTTCATCAGAAGAGTCTTATTTAAAAAAAAAAAAATCAACCAATAAAATAAAGAAAAGGTAACAGATTAGAAATAAATCATTCACCTTCAACATCATTCCACAAGAACTGCATCTCTAACTGAAGGAAGAAATTTTTTAAGTTATTTTTGGTTTAAATTGAGAATTTCTATCTTTCTTTAAAGATGCAATTATTGTTGTAAAAGCAGTGAGATTACAATGAAAACCTTTCATTGCTCTGCAACTGTTTCTGACTTCATCTTCATATTTAATTATGCCTTGTTCCCTCTCCTCAGATATAAATGTAAATGTCATCACATGCACCTTTCTTTACCCTTTCTGAACAGCATTTCTGAACTCCATCTTTATGAGCTTGTTTATTCTGCCACACTTTGTGTGCTTGAGTATGCTATATCTGAGAATTCCTGTGGTATAGCATGGCCTTTGCTATGTAGACACTATTTGAGTCACAGGAGATGAGGAAAAAGAAGTCTTACTTACTGACAAATTTATTGGCATTTCCAATTTTTTTTTTTTCCTGATAGATCCTGGGTGGGGTTTTTAATTCAAAATCTTGTCTTTCCATTTCTTTTCTCCTTTCCCTTGACCCCAAAGCCATCAGTCAACCTTCTAGGGGCACTGCCACCACAATTTATAGATTTTGTGCAGGTTTTCAGCAAAGGCAAGAGTGACCTTCATATCAAATGTGTGATCTGTCCGAATGTTTCCAGATGCTTGTCTCTCTTTGCTTTTTTGGGGGATGAGAGGGAAAAGGGTATTGAAATTACCACTGTTAAAGTATCTTTACTCAAGACATTGTTTAAAAAAAATTAACTATTTAAAGCTAAATGGTCTGATTAGTACAATATACACGAATTTAACTAATGAAGATGTGGAGACAAATATTTCTATCCTTGGTAAAAGATATATCATAAAGGAAGCACAAGAAGGGGAAAAAATAAACTCTTTTATACAGTTGAACTTCCCACATTTCCCACCAGTTAACTTCATTGCTTATCAAGTCTATCAAGGTAGAAATGTTGTGTGGTCTGATCCCCAATCTGTTAAGTAGTACACAAGCAGCACAATTTTACAGTTGATGCATATGATATAGGTCTGGGAAGAAGCAAGTTGATGTGAATAAGGATCTAGATAAGGACACTGCCACCCAGATTTGTAGGACAGTGAACAAAGCTATTAGTCAGGAAACTGTCTTTTCTCCTTAATGAGAGGTTGGTCATCTTCTGCCAAGGCTGGAGGCAACAAACCATTTAGATCTAAGCAGTTAAAAAATCATACAATCATAGAACACTTTGGGTTGGAAGGGACCTTAAAGAACATCTAGTTCCAACCCCCCTGCCACGGGCAGGGACACCTTACACTAGACCAGGTTGCTCAAAGCCTCATCCAGCCTGGCCTTGAACACTTCCAGGGATGGGGCATCCACAGCTTCTCTGGGCAACCTGTTCCAGTGCCTCACCACCCTCTCTGTAATGAATTTCTTCTGATATCCAATATAAATCTATGCAGTTTCAATTTAAACCTGTTACCCCTTATCCTCTCACTACAGACTCTTGTAAAAGGTTCCCCCACCAGCTTTCTCGCAGGCTCCTTCTTTTATTGAAAGGTGCTATAAGGTCTCCCCAGAGCCTTCTCTTCTCCAGGCTGAACAAGAAAACTCTCTCAGCATTTCCTCATAGCAGAGGTAGGGGCTTAGTTTGTAACAGGATGTATGTTTTCTCAGTGGATGCAGATGAACAAAACTGTGACAATATCTAAACATACGATTTCAAATACTGTCCTCATTCATTTCAGTTGCAAAATGTGATATTTTCTTGTATTTTATTTATTTTTAAAGCTGTTCTAGCTGATTTTGTAAGAAGACAATATAAAATATGTATTTTTGAATATATTAAATATAAAGGTAGGAAAGAAATTGCAATTTCAATTTCATATGTTTTCACATTAAGCTTTTTTCTACTTGAACACAATATTAAGTATATATTTACTTTTCAAAAATACTTTTTCTTTCAAAATCCTGAATAGGAAAATATGATTTATATAGATCAACTTGGTCTATAAAATCAAAATAAATTGATTGTGTTCAGTTGTTGTGATTGGTACTTATTTTTTGAAACATGTCTTGATTGTTTACATTTCCTTTAGTTATGTTCCTTCTGGAACAGCATTTGAAGTACCAATATTTTCAGCTTTGTATAGCAGTTTAATGACTGCCATTTCTACATATCAATGTCTATTTAATATTTGCGATGTCAGACAATTTCAGAAAAATTTAGTGAGAAATATTTAAATTTCAGCCTTCTTTCCTCCCCACCTTTAAACAGTGAACAGACCCTGCCTGTGGTAGCACATGAAGGGAAGTATTGCTCTTTCAGCACTTTCTACATGTCATTGGATCAAATTAAGAAATCATCAGACTGAGGTGCCATTTTCATCTTCAGTCCCTGTAGCCTACTGTATTTTTGTGATAGAGGAAGTCACAGACCTGGCATCTGCTTCTTGGCCTTCACGCTTTGCTGACCATGTAACATTTATTCACCCACAGCAAAATCACATATAATTCACATAACCCAATCCCCAACAGTATTATAGGAAAAAAATGTTGTTAAAAGTGCTGAGTTAGGATGATCTGAGGAATAATTATGTGCTATTTCTGCCTGTGTTTTGAATGGGTCAAGTAGAACATTACTTATGTTACGAGAACAAAGATCTCATAAGTCATGATGCTATAGCACAAGCAGAAGTAAGTCAAGGCTTCTCATTCAGACCTCTAAAAGTGAACTGATCCTCCAGGATGGGGGACCACAGTTTATGTGGAAAGAGAAGGTAAGTGAAAGAGCCAGGGCAAACATACACACAGTCTGTTGCTCTAAGCAGTTGCTTATGCTTGAATCCATCACTGAATGAACCTATTGATTCCTTGTCTTCCACCTGCATATTTAATTTGTTTGTATGTGTGTGTGTGTGTGTGTGTCTTGTTTTGTTTTTTACAGTACACCTGGGTAAACTCTCAAGTAATTTAAGCCTGGTTTCCTGATGAACATGTGGCTGTTTTCACAGCTATGACTTCTCAGTTATTCCATGAAGAGAGAGCTTGTCTCAAGGGAGATAAGATTAAAATTATATAGACATGACATATGCCAAAATTAACTTGGCATGTGGAAAAAGTTGTTGTTAAAAGCTGTCAAGAGGCACAATAAGTGTAGTCTCATTTTAGTAACAGACTCTTGTAAAATGTGTTACATTTGGATAACAGTAAGGTAGGATAATCCATCACGTCTCAGAGTGC
>NW_010270208.1:16056-17074 GCF_000690775.1 Eurypyga helias | reverse complement strand
ACGCTGGAGCAGGGAGGAGTGTGAGGAGTTCTCCCTCTGACGAGGAAGGAGCGGCACAGACTGTGCGGTGAACTGACTGGGAAACCCCATCCCCAGCCCACTCCCCCGTGCTGCAGCCGGGAGGATGTACAGAATCAGGAGCAGAGGTGAGCCCGGGAAGCAGGGAGGAGGAGGTGGGGGAAAGGTTTTTAAGGTCTGTTGTCTCTCTCATTGCCCTACTCTTATCTGATTAGTAACAAACTGATTTTTCTTCCCAAAGTCGAGAATGTTTTGCCCGTGACCATAACGGGTGAGTGATCCCTCCCTGTCTGTGCCTCAATCCATGAACCATTTCTTGTATTTTCTCCTCCTTGTCCCACCGTGGGAAGGACTGAGCAGCCGTGTGGTGTTTAGTTGCAAGCAGGGCCTAAACCACCACAGGCATCCACAGCTTCTCAGGGCAACCTGTTCCAGTGCCTCACCACCCTCTCCGTGAAGAACTTCTTCCTGGTATCTAATCTAAACCTCCCCACTTTCAATTTAAACCCGTTACCCCTTGTCCTGTCACTACAGGCTCTTGTAAAAAGTCCCCCCCAGCGTCCTTGTAGCCCCTTCAGGTACTTCACCCACCACGGCCTGAGCTGACACAGCCTCTTCCTACACCCAAAGCAGTAAGAGTGAAGTCCATGGTGAGGGCAGGACAACTTTCCTTTGGGCATTGGAAAGCTGCGATCAAGTCCCTATCTATCCACACGTCGTATGGGAAACCACTATGAATGGCTGCATTTTGACAAAATTACAGATGTACTGAACAGGGAGTAGCGGTGGCAAGCAGCCAGCTCTGCTGATGAGACACACTTCTTTCTCTGGCAGCTGCTGAGCGTTCCTGTGCTACAGGGAAGCCAGCTGCGAGGCAAGAAGCTGGTGGTACTAAGGGTACCTTGGTGTCTGTCAGGAGTATAGGGATTTCAGATAGTGGAATGCAGGCCAGGGGACACCTTCCAGCGTGAATCTATTATTATACACATAGATTTCATTT
>NW_010270208.1:15400-16018 GCF_000690775.1 Eurypyga helias | reverse complement strand
TCCCTACAATACTACTTTGTGAGATCCATCCCCTCCAGCCAAGGGTGTTCAAAGGAGATGAAGCTTCCTAAGCTGGCAAAAATGACAAAAGAACTGTGGTTACTAAGTATAAATTACCATATTTCATCCCTCTTAGAAGTCTCCTTTGGGATGATGAACATACTCTGTCAGTTAGTGAGGTCACAAGAACTTGAACACCCTTCTGGACTCATTCAGCCAGAATCTTTGATGGGTACTTCAGAGCTGCCAAGATTTGCCACGGCCATCCCCAGGACCCTGCATCTGCCAAAGCTGGTTGCCATGTGTGCTGGGCTGGGGTCATTTTCTTCATAGTAGCTGGTATGGGGCTGTGTTTCGGATTTGTGCTGAAAGCAGTGTTGATAATAGCAGGATGTTTTCATTATTGCTGAGCAGTGCTTACAGAGTTGGGGCCTTTTCTGCTTCTCACCCTATCAGTGAGTAAGCTGGGGGTGCACAGGGAGCAGGGAGGAGTCGTAGCTGGACAGCTGACCAAAGGGATATTCCCTACCATATGATGCTGTGCTCAGCATATAAAGCAGGGGGAATAACGGGGAAAAAGGAAGGAGAGAGGGAGGGCAGGCAGACGTTTGTCTTTCC
>NW_010270208.1:5456-14998 GCF_000690775.1 Eurypyga helias | reverse complement strand
TCCAGGGATGGGGCATCCACAGCTTCTCTGGGCAACCTGTCCCAGTGCTTCACTGGAACAGACACAGGGCAAAACCACATCCAATTCAAAGTAATATTTCAGAAACGAGGAAAAAATAAAGCACTGCCTGAAACGGAAGAGACCTCTGTATTTCATATGAGTGAGTAAAACTAATCGGTGCTTGCAGCGCTGGGCTCCTGACACCAGCTCCTCAGCAGCCTTGCAGTTCTTTTTCATACCCCTCTTCACTTGGTGACAGTAAAACATCAAGCGCTTCCTTTATTTGAAAATTGATCGCTGTGGGTATTCACTCAGGAAGCAACAAAAGGGTAGGATTTCAAGGAAGCGGTTTCCAAAACCTTCCAGAAGTAATTTCAGGACTATAACCTGGAAGACAGTTAAAAGCAGCGCATGTTGTGTCCAGTAACCTGGGCGCAGAGCAGGTGAGTGCCATGCGTAAGCGGTGTAACACAAGGGGGCTAGGAGAACGCTTTCTGCAGAGTGCTCGGGAACTTTTTACCCATAGAATTACAGAATGGTTTGGGTTGGAAGGGACCTTAAAGACCATCTAGTTCCAACCCCCTGCCATGGGCAGGGACACCTTCCACTAGACCAGGTTGCTCAAAGCCTCATCCAGCCTGGCCTTGAAGACATCCAGGGATGGGGCATCCACAGCTTCTCTGGGCAGCCTGTTCCAGTGCCTCATCACCTTCTCCATGAAGAACTTCTTCCTGATATCTAATCTAAACCTCCCCACTTTCAATTTAAACCCATTCCTCCTTGTCCTGTCACTACAGGCCCTTGTAAAAAGTCCCCCCCAGCTTCCTTGTAGCCCCTTCAGGTACTGGAAGGCTGTAATAAGGTCTCCCCGGAGCCTTCTCCAGGCTGAACAAGCCCAACTCAGCCCTTCCTCATAGGACCCATGTCCTGGGATTTCTCTACTTAGTGGCATTCAGCAGCTCCCCACTCATGAGGTGTCCTCCCACCGCTATTCCCTACTCACTACAGAAAATTATTTGGGCCGTATGTCCTGATGGAAAACACACTCCCACCGTGCCCACGTGACAGCAGGAAACAGCCGAATTAAACAAAACGGCATCAAACAGCAACTTGTAAAGATGAGGAATTTTATTTTATTGACATACTATGAGGCAAAACAAAATTGACACCATACAAAATAACTTTATAAAATATCATTCACATCATTATTTTGTCAGGAATTACAGCATTCTGAGCTTGTTACAAGTCTTATGTTCTGAGGTGAAAAACACTATGCTAAATCTTTAGTATTTGTTGTATATATACAGTAAGAAACCAAAACAGAAACTGTTAGGTTTTTCATGAGTTTATTGCAAAAGTAGTGCAAACTATTTTACCTTGCAAGCTGTAAAACAAACTTGGAAAAGGACCCACCTAACCTTAAAAACATGACGATAAATGCTCAATTTCACAGCCTTTGAAGCTTCCTTCAACAGTTTTCAACAAAGAAATTCCCCATCTCTGCACATTTTTAGATCGTTAGGGACTCGGAAACAAAGCAGCAGACGACACGCCTACCCTAGGAAGCGGCTAGAGAGGAGGGGCTCCTGCTCCAACTGGGGCACAGCTCTTACCAAAGCCGGCGTTTGGACAACTCGGCACGCAGCGCGGCCGCGTCCATCATTCCCAGCTTCTCCGTCACCCCCCAAAACACTGACCAAGAGGGCAAGTTGGGTGAGTTTGGTTTTCCTCCGTTAATAAGCTGCCCCTCTCCACACACGTATTCGAGAAAAGAGTCAAGAAAGCAGTACGAGCAGACAAAAATAAAGTATGAGGAACATGTACTGTCTGTTTTAGAACTATAGTATCCTTTTCCTGACCCCTCCATAAAGCGTATTTCCTTGTGGTCCCCCTCCCCCTCGCATACACAGCGCGGGGCAAATCCCAATCCCGAATTACTGCGTGAAACCAAGGAAGGATACTACATTCTACGAGATCAACAGAGAACAGTGGGGCTAAAATGCTACCAGGGTCCCTCCAAAGCAAAACAGGTAGCTAGTAACCTGCTGAAAATCCAAATCAAAGCGAACAACTACTACATGAAAAATGTTAAAGGAACAAAATGCAGCATATTCAGGCTCTTTTTTTTTTTTCTTGAGGTACCTATATAAATATTACCTTCTGCCCAAAGTACTCTTGGTTGTGTTAAAAACCGGAAGTCCTTATCGTGAGCCAATTGCAGGGCAAACATCATTACTGAGAAAGTGCAACCATGCTGATAATTTATATGCAGCATATTAAAGGATGATTAGGCTTTAGAAAATACAGCTTAAGTACAGACCTGATGGAGCAGTTTTATATAAAACACTTAACAGAGGCGTTTTCATTTGTTCAAGTCTCTCTGCAGCAGAAAGCCTTAGGAAACAGCCTGGAAGTCCTGCCACGATGGAATGTCAGTACTTGTACAATTCCATACATAGATTTTTTTGTTTTCTTTAATATTTAAACTAAATACAGTTTTACAGAAAAGATTTCCCCCCTGTATTAGGTACTGCTAAAAAGTCAATTGTTTTTTTGGGTTTTTTTTTTTTAAACTTATCAAAAAATGATAGCGTATCACAACTTAAAGTTTTCCAAAAAGGAATTCTTTTTAAGTAAAAAAAGTTCACAGAGTAGAAAAATCTTACGCCTGGTTGTAAACGGTTACACACAACAGGAAGAATCGATGACCTTTCACTCCCTCACCCGCGTAGCCGTGTTGTACGTACGCGCGCGCGGAGGCACACGCGCAAGAGGTGTGTGCACGCATATATGGGCAGGGACGCACGGAGAGGTATGTATTTAGGACTATATATCCTAAAAAATTCTTTCTTGGGTATTCTCTTCGCCTAGTTCTGCTGCGATACTGTACGCTTTAAGACTTGATACGCTGGAAAATAGCTTAAAATTTGCTGAAACTTAAGTTTTGCATCTCTTTTTTTACTTTGTGGTTAAAATGCATTTGCTGTTTTGAATTGACTTTGGATTGTTGTGCACTGGGAAAGAATACAACCCCAAAAGGCACAAAGACTGGAACTCAAACACAGTATTGGTGTCTCTGAACAGTAACCCCAGGTTCGGGTTCGCAGCACGCCGCCTCGGACGAGCTCAGTCACCACACGCAATTTGGTCGCTTCTGCCAATCTCCTCGACGATTGGAGTCAATAGCACCCAACTGGTTAAATGAGGTAGATCCAAATTGAAACAACAAAAGAAAAAAGAAAGCTGGGTCCCCAACACTTCATTTGCCTCTATTTAAAATGTTTTAAGGATTAGATGTCAGTCGTAAGAAGTGGAAACGATGGCACGATCTGAAGCAAGCACAGAACGCAAGAAGAGCTTTTCTCGATGGAAAGGGAAGTGTTCACTCACAATCCTTGTTCAGGCAGAGGTTTCCTACTAGGGGGAAGGAGGAGAGCGTGTTCAATAAGAAAGCAGGGATTTGAGAAAGCCTGCTGTGGGTGAACTGCCCGAGAAATGCCTGAGCACCCGGTTCCTGTAGAGCAACAGCGACAGCCAGTGCCTACCAGGTCACAGTACACAGACCTGCAAGCGTCCCTTCATTTCTCAGGCGAGAAGCCTTCCTCTCCTGGTTCAGCTTCTGAGGAACGAACACCCTACTCTCGTTAACCAGTGTGCACACTCCGAGAAAAGGCTGACAAGTCCATCCGCTTGTTAAGGCTTAAAGTGGCATCGCCACGCGGCGTCGTGCAAACGTTGCGCTGCGTCACCAAGACACGCGCAACGTATTTCAACTGCGCGCAGCTCATCGTCTGAGCAGCAGAAAGCCACGCTCGCCGCCCACGCAGCCCGTCCTACGACGACGCTGACGCAGCTACGTCAGCCGAGGGAGTTTCTGCGCCTGCTTTTTGTATCACGAGTGCTGCTCTTACCCCAACAGCACTCCATCGTCTACGCACGGCCAAGCACAGGACATTTCAATACAGCAGCGACACGCGTACAAACCGGTCAGCCTACGTCTGGTACCGCTGGAAAAGAGGCCCTTAACGCCCTACTTATTTCTTTTTTCTTTCCAAAAAAATAGCCAACTTTAAATGGTCATAAAAACACTTTTGATTCGAGGGAATATTTACAATATGTAGCTTCTGAATGGATTTTTGGTTGTTTTTCAGTAATTTTATAAAATTAAAAAAACCCAACACCTCTATCAAAAGATTAAAACCTCAACAGCTGTCAGTTAAATCTGCAAAGTACCAAAATTAAGGAAAAGAAAAAAAAAAAGGGGGGGTGGGGAGGATTTAATCCATACATTCTGTTTTCCGTCTCACCCTCCCGAGATCAAGTTAACCCCTTTGCTGCACAGAAATCTGGGACTGAATCTTTACTTATGAACCGCCCCACGTTTTGAGATTTTTGCGATTGTACACACTAATGAAGTACTGGGGGAGCCAGGGAAATTGTGCTTAGTATTTCCAGCAAAATCCTGCCTTGGTATCGTTTAGGAACGGCCTCGCTTTCCTTTCAGCAACATCTGTGTGTACACATGTGCACACACACCTAACTACCTACATACAATCTATTGAGCTGTACCAGCACATTACAGAAGACAAATGACAACGCTCCAGGATAGCACACAACTTTGGCAGATCCACTTCCTCATTGCACCCAATTTAAAATGTGATTTTCCAAGATACAGAATTCTGAAGCTCACTCCTTAATCTCCACACATATTCCCTTTTCTTTTTCCATCCAGCCCCCTGCACAAACTCCTTGCTTTCCCAAATGGCCTACTGGTAATTATTCCTCAGGGAAAAGCACGTACTGCCTAACCCGTCCCTGCCCCCTTTACTCAAATTATTCCTACTGCCCAAACCTGTGTAATAAAAGAGCTGGAAAAATGCAACCAGACATTCTGGGGATTCAGCACTGACAGGCACCTGAGGATGAGTTAAAGACTCAAGTCGGTCAGGCCCTGTTAGGTACTTCAAAATAAAATCACAAAGTTGTCACTTGCCGACGAGATGAGCAATTTCAGGGCCCTGTCTTCTGAAGTTCCAGGAGAAAGCGTACCAGAACGACAAACCTGGGGTTGAGATACCTTATTTTTCATAGCCGGAAACAGCGGGATCTGAGCGTCTCACAGTGGGTGCGGGTGGCGAAATCTAGAAACAAACTTCTGTGTCGTGGTGATACACGACAGGTTTATCCTACCCACAGCGCACAGCCCGGCAGCCAGGATCTTGGGGTGCCCACAGACCAGATCTGCTTGGAGTCAAGTACGTGGCAAGCAAAAACGTGCAGTTTTACGTTGCTGGCACGCGTGGAGTTTCCGCTGCTCATGGTAAGACGGGAGCAGCTGATAATACAGGTCAGAGTCCAAACTAAACGTGCTTTTTTCTCTGACAGGAAATCTAACCTAACAAAGCAAAACCAAAGAGCACCCGCCGGGGGATTAGGAACTCCCCAGCTCGCCTGCTGACCTTTCCAAAATCCAGGTTTGCCAACCACACTCAAAAACCCCATGAAATGGCCAGAAAAGTTTCAATTTATGTTTCAGGAACAATTTCTGGGCTTGGTCACAGGTCGGTCAGCATCTGTAGTCCCTGCTGCGGCTGAGATAGCACTTACTCCAACTGGTATGCCAGTTGTGCCTGGGGGAACAGCAGAACCGAAGCAGACCGCCAGCACATCCGAATTCCGTGCCTGGAGAAAATCTGCGCGCTCACGGCACCCACAGAAACACGAGTATGTGCTTTAATCCAGATCTATAATGTAAGCACGAGGCTCTTCGAAACAGCGTAGGGAGGTTGGTCGGAAGCCGCAGGCAGTTTTACGATGCTGTGGCTGTCCACGGACAGCGTGAAAGCAACCGCCCTTCGGAGGACGCTTGGACAGGAGGGAGTAGCTAGCCTTCCTCTTGTGCTCGGGGTCCACTTCCTCAGCGCTGCCACGCGCACAACTCCCAAGGCTCGCTCTTGCCAACCTCTCACACCTCCAGCCAACGCTTGGCCTCACTCCTGCCTTGTCCAAAACCTCCGGTACGGAGGGCTGCAACCAGGAATCACCTTGAGGGAACTGCCTCCCAATACTCCCCCTCCTAGGGAAGGGGCCGAGGGGCACGTGTGGGGTGCAGGATCTGCAAGGGGCTGTGCCACAGCTCTGGGTGCACTCCGGGGCTCCTCGCAGAGAAGCCAAAAGGAAAATCAAGAGTAGCATTTACCTGACAACAAATGCTTCGTTAGCAGTTCTCCAAGAAAAGGATTCCTCTCGCCTCCTGATTTCCATAAGGGATGGGGTAGCGCAGACGGCGTTTCTCTCCCTCGCAGGCCTGACTAGTGCCTAACACAGGGCTCTTTCCTCACCCAAGCTTCCCAGCGCCCCTCTGGGTTTGCAGACCCTGTCTGGAAAGCACGCCGTGGCACTCCCCTCATTTTACAGGGATGTGCTCTGGGAGAAGCGTGTCCGGCACGCCCGTACCGCAACGTCCCTGCCAGGCCACGGCAGCACTGACAGAGTCCGTGGAGCCGTAACACAGGGCGTAGTGAAGTGTTTTCTGGAAAGCAGCCACTTACCCTAGAGCAGAACCCTAACGCCTCACGATTCTGGGGGAGCTTTGTTAAATTGTAAATGAAAACGGAACAGAACTGGAGGGATTTTATCCCATCTGGTTATTAGTGAGCTTAGTTCTTCACTCACTCACCACTGCTCAACGAGAACTGGCTTCCACAAAGTCAGACCAATCCTCTCTGCCACCGATAAGCTTCGTTAGTGTCTGTGCCCAAAGATGAAGATAATGACAGGTAGCAAATAATCCCAGAAACACGCTCCCAGGATGCCAACGTCTGCGGCACGGAGCCCGGTCACGTCTCAACACATGAAGAACACACATACGCGACGCTGCTGGGAAAGCACAGCCGCACGCTGGGCTGGGACAGGTAGTGTTTCCGTCAGCAGGGCGGTTGGTTAGAAAACGAGGATGGGACTCACTGCAAACACAATACGCTCCGTCAACACGCAGTTCTACAGTTTCATTTCAGCCCATTTAGAGCACCTTTAGGCTGCGTGCACCCGTTTCAAGGTTGAGTTATGGCCAAGGCTTTGCACACAACTGACACTAAATATTTACAGCGTGAACAGACTCAGCTTTGGGGTTGGTTTTTGGTGTTTTCTTTTGGGGGGTGGGTGTTTGTGGTTTTGGGTTTGGGTTTTTTTTTTCCCCTCCATTTTAAAGTTATCACGAGCAAGGAATATAGTATTTTCACTATTACAGTCTCATGTCAACGTATTGAAAAAATACATTAAAAAAATAGTCCAACAGCTAGTTTTTGCCTCAAAATAGATTTCAAGCACCTTCACGCCATTTTCAGTGACAGCGTGACATTTTTCGGCCAACAGCTAAAATACAAAACACATTTTTCCTTTGAGAACAACAGTATACAAACTCAGCAAGTGAGGGGACAGGTTACAGAGGGGAGTCACCGCTCGCGAGCAGCCTTGCACAAGACGTGCCAGATGTGTGACGCGCCTCCCCGTTTCCGACACCTCCTCAATACCTCGCATCAATGCAGGCCACGTCCAGGCCTTCGGAAGACAGACGGAGCAATGAGCAGCCGTCCAACATCCCAGCATGGCACCACTAGTTCTGCAGCAAGAAACAAAACCACTAAAAATACAGTTTGGGAGCATTTTTGGCGGCTTAGGAGTAGGCTGACTTCAACTCATCAGCGGAGGAATACAGGAGGTAGCCCTTCACTGCAACTGCTTGCTAACGGGTTTCCAAACCACCTTTTGTAGTGATTTGGCCAAGACATTACGCTCAGGTTAACACTTCAGGCAAAGAAACACCACCAAAAAAGCAACGGAAATACGCTAAATGAGATAAAACAGACTACCTGCCACACCAAGCGCACCATCCCCGAATATCCTTCGGATCAAAACCACCGCAGCGGAATGCCTATTTCCAGCCATCAACCCGCAGAAACAGGAGGCAAAGCCCGCTGTTGCATACCCCGATGCCAGACGACAGGGCTGGAGTCGGGGTCTCTCCTGCCCCCGAGGGTTACAGAAGCGAAAGGCCATTACTGACGGGCAGGAGAGCGATGCCTTTCTCACGTGGGCAGCCAGAGAGGCGACGCTGTTCCTTAGTTCAGAGCACTAAACATCTACTGCATTCCACACCCGCGGAAGGACAGGGAGCAAGACATTGTAACTCGGATCCCAAATCCCTATTATTCCACTGATTCTGCCACCCAGACCAGTTCTTCCTATGACACAAGAATCAGACGCTGGAAAAGGCAAGAAAAGCGCAAGACATCTACAGCTGATGGTCTGGATACTACGTTAATGCCATCAGCTGTCTGTAAGTGGTATCAAAGATCGGCATTTGAAGGTTGCACAGACAAGAAGCACATGGGTAGAGCTAAAAAAAAATGCCTTTTTATCTTCATGGTACGGGAGAAAAACGCATAGAGGAGAGAAGGAAGAACTACTTTATCAATACAGATGAACCCTAAGTATTTCCACTGTAATAAAGCAACTGTGCCCTTGGATTCTGTGCAAACAGAAAGGATAACACCACTTAAAACCAAAGCTCATGTCTCAGTACTGTAAAATATGGCAGTATTCCCAAAAACGCAGGAACAAGGGATGGTACCCACAGCATTTCAGTACTGGCCACACAGAGCACTATTTACAGTATTTTCAAACTGCGACAGCAGATGCAAAGAAGAGGTCTTACAGTAAAGAGGGAGTTTTAAAAAAAAAAAATCAGTGCAATTACCTTCTCCTTGAAGTTTTCCTTGGCAAAGACTGCATGTAAGCATCAGGAAGCACGTTACCAAATGCAATATAAGGAAAAACAAACCAACGTACTGCCCTGCATTAGAAATTGAGAAAGCCACGCTGGCAGGACAGATGCACAAGAAGAGATGCTGCTGTGGGATAAAAGTATTAAAAATAGGACAAAACTGGATTTTCTTACACTGGTACTGGATGTGAAAAAAACAGAGTGAGAACTTTTCTTACATTCTCTATTTAATGTGTAAAAGGTCTCCTATAAACTAAGTTCCTTACAGTTTATCTGTGCCACCAGAGATGCTTACTGGGTTACGTCAAGAGGCAAGTATGTCCATCGAAACCTCAGAAGGTCCCAGTCCTGCCACAGTCCAGCGTTTCTAGTACCTGTAGTTTTGAACAAAACCTGCAGAATGAACCTGCTCTCACCTCTAAATATCCACATTCCTCCCCCCAAAGAAACAATCTGCCTGCAAACTAAAGAACCTAGAGCAATCTGCTCGATCTGGCGGGGGGGTGTTAACACAGACCTTCCTCCTGTCCTTGCCCTCGAGTTTGAGAGGTTCGTTGGCATAGGGCTGGGGTTTCTCCAGGGGAGATGGGCGCGAGCGCTGCGTTTGGGGAACCTGCTGTGGCAGTAAGGAGGGCAGCAGTGGCAGCGACGCACGAAGTCCCCCCAGACCACAGCCTTCTACTCAACAGAGAGCCGCGGTGCGCGTACACGTTGAACTGCAGATGCTTCTGAAGCTGTTCCCTACCCTCCGCGATGT
>NW_010270208.1:0-5425 GCF_000690775.1 Eurypyga helias | reverse complement strand
GAATAACCTGGGCACAGAAAACCCTACACCCCCACACCGCCAAAGTTGACATTTAAGAGCCTTGCGGGAATATTCTCTCTTGTCTTAGTTACAAAAATGATCTCCTAACATCTGGAAACGGCTTGAATTAAATTAAAGCTAAATTAGCTTTAGAATTTAGAATTAAAGCTAAACCTTCACAGCCTTTTTGCTTTTACAGTGCGGGAACGTTGCCTGGATAAAGATCAACAACGTTTATTATGGATTTCTTGTTTTAAGCATGAAAGTTTCCTGTACGTTTTCCACGCTGGCTCCAGCAGATGAAGACAGGACTTTCTCTAACAGCTCCCCCAAAACCTCGATCTAGAAACAAGGAAATCGATACGCCAAAGCTTCTGTAACACAGAAGACCCTCGACTGTGGTTCAGGAAGCCAGATACGGTTGCTGAAATATCCTAACCCAAACTAAGCCAAACTAAGGAGTTCTAATAAGACCAAATTCCCTCCCTCGGTACCTCAGTGCACACACGCAAACTGAAAGCGTTGAGGTTGCACAGGGCTGTCTGGGATGTCGACCTCCTGCAAGGCTACTTCCAACATTTCACAGCAGGACACTTCCCCTTAGGGATGGGCTCCCCTCTGCTTCCTGGACACGTTACACTACTCACCCACCGGAGCAGAAATTGCCCAAACTGAGCAAACCTAATTATTGCAATCTATCTCCTACATAAAAAAAAGACAACTTTTAAGTATTTTATCTTTGGTGATACGATTTTTCGCCTCCCAGCAGAAGCATTTTGTGCTTGCTGCTGCTGGTTTTTGGGGGACTGCTACAGAACCATGTGCTTGGAAGGGCTCTCTGGAGATGTCTGGTCCAGCCCCTGGCACCAAGTAGGGTCAGCGGGCAGAGACTGTGCAGGGGCCTGGCCAGCCGAGTCTCTCCCAGGACAGAGAATCTACAACCTGCTTCAGTCTTTCGACAGTGATACCATTTCCATAAAAAAAACCCTCAGAGACAACCAATCCATAGAAGGCAACTCACTAACATCTGGTCATCTCTTAAGGACTCTTGGAACAAAAGGAATGCTGCAGTACTGGCAGCGGTCAGTTTGTCCATCACACTGCTCTTTCCTGATGTGGGAATAACGTATTTTTGTCACCGGGGTGCAAATACTATCAGTTTCCAGACTCCTAATGACCAGGATCCTCTGCACCAATGGCTGAATTCAAGCAAAAGCTTATTGCCAGGATCACAACAGAGACCAAGAGGAATGCAAGGGATGAGGATCTGCTCAGCGCCCGTTTGCAACAGGAGTCACGGAACTCCTCTGCACGGGAGGAAGAAGCAACCCCACGGCTGCCGGAGGGTAACGCACATTTGGTTATTGCTGACCTGAGCTGCACAGTGACCTAGTGGTTATAGCTGCCAGCCTCGGCTGTGACTTCAACAGCAGGAACGTGCGTGAGAGAGAGACACCTGGAGCTGGGTGTTTACCTGAGAGATTGCTGTTCTTACAAGACACGCGGGAGGTAAGAGTAGGGTTTTAGGTGTTCGTGGTGGGGTTTTGGGGTGGTTCTTCTTGACAGAAGACATTTTTAACCATGGAAATTACATTAAAAACATTCCCAGAAAGATAGCTGCTGGATTAAAGCACGCTGTACTTTTCCAAGTAGACACCTAATCAGTATTTTTTTAGAAAAATGCTTTAATTCTCCATTTTCACAGGACGGTAGGAGAGGAAGGAGGGAGAAATCAAGCCATAAAGAATTTGCAGTACTGGAAGATTGAAAAGATCTGTAAAAGGTAAAAATGTCCCTAGCCTGAAATGCATATAACCACCCCCAGTTCTTCATACTCAGGGGAGGAGGGCTACACACAATTGCTGTTCGTTCCAAGAAGATGCACAGACAACAGCTACTCTCAGGTTAAGGGTCTGCCCAGTACTCCTCACAAAAAAGGAACTGCAACGAGTATTCCAGCCTGAAGAAAACATCCCAAACAGGATGCAGTGAAGTGCCACAGTCTGCTTCTCGAGTAAGATTTGAGGTCAAGACAGACTCTGCCCTCATCACCCCATCTGACCACCTGTATAAAGTCATTTATCCCAGATCTGTGCAGAGAGGAACGAGGAGGATGAATTTCACATCCAAGAGGTCTCTGCATAACGAAGAGCAAATAAAGTAAATGGTGTCTTAAGATGGTTGATCTTCCCATTTGTTAAAAATAATTCATATAAAAAAATAATTCTCATACAAAACTCTGCCAAATTAGATTTTTTTTTTTCCCCCCACTGAAACCTGAAACCTCCCATGCAAAGGCAGAGAGAAGTGCAACACACCCACCATGGAAAGGATCTGCAGTTCCGGGGTGCTTCGGGGGAGGGATGTACAGCCTGGCTGGAACACAGAAACACGGACAATGCGACCTGGAATTTGCTTTCTCTTATACCAGCGTCATTTAAAATCTGGATTTACATAACTGTGGTCAGGAAGAAAACCTGACCCAGCAGCCTAATCACAGAATGAGAACAATACAATTAACCTATTAGTAGATTTTAAATTGTTATTTCACCCACACAACACTGACAACACTGCTACGAGGTGAAGATCTGAACTTGCACAAAGTTATGTACCTAAAACTCTTTTATGCAGCAAAGGTTGGGCGTTTTCTAGCTTATTCCACAGCCACGGGTTCTAATCTATCGCTACATGGCACAGGCCTCTGTACTAGTTAAAGCTACTTGCCCGTCTCAGAGGTAAACGTATGCAAAACCGCGACCGAGCATCTGCTAAGAGAAAAGGGAAAACATGAAGCAAAAAAAAAAAAATCAATCAGTGGAAGAGAATAACATTTTAGAAAACCTGTCTCTTGGCATGTCGTTTCAGTTATCCTATGAAAAAATAAACAAAATCAAGTCAGCATAAACAAGCTTCCTGGGCTTTTTCCATTTTCTTCTCAACCTGCTTGTGGCATCGGAATTAGTGCAATGGTATATATTATGGTTTTTCAGGAACCCAGTGTGCAAACTCACAGAAGCGTCTGCCTAATAATTATCAGGTTTGTTTAATGCTTCTCCTAAGAGAATGGCAGCACTCTTGCATCTACTATTGACCTTATGCATAACGAAGAGGGTTGCACCTCTCTCCGAAAGTAAACTTCAGTTTCCGAAGATCTGGACTGCATAGATTCTGACTTCCGTCTGAACGACAAGCAGCGAGCCACCCTCCTGTTGGAGCTCCTGCTTCGGCAATACTCAACACATAAATAACACACAACTGGCTTGTGCTTGAAGGAACGTCGAACATTGGTCTCGTGTGCGTCTCTGAAGGGCGCAGGGAAAACCTGCTGTGCTGTGTGCACGCTCCGGAAGCCTTCCCACCAACCCCAAGCTCTACGCTATACCCTGGATGTATCTCCCAACTCTCACGTCCAAGCTAATTGCATATTTTTGCATTTGAAGAGTAATGTCCCCACGATAAAGTTTTGATTTCTAAACCCAAAGCATTCTTGATATGTTAACAGAAGTATAGTGAGCACTCCTTAGTAAATAAAAATAAATAATCGCATCTAGTCTATCACATTAATACTGTGAAACATACATAACATTTACATTAACTCAAACAACAGTGAAAAAGGATTGTACTGGATTTATCACCACAGACCCGTATTCTTTAGAGACTTTGGGAAGGAAGTGTCACAGTCCTGTATGACAAATTCTAGAGTTAGCTGTCAGTATGATTTAAAAAACAGTTTTTCTACAAATTTTCCTTTTTTAAATGGCACAAAGTTTTCTCTTGCCAATCCAACTGGACCTATTAAAATCTTAATTCTTTTTAAAAATTTTCTCTTTAGTCTATGAAAAAACATTTTCAAATGCAGCACAATAAAAAACATTCAAGAACGAGCGTCAGAAAATACATTTGCCCTTAGACACACAGAGAATAATCTTTATAATGAAAACCAGAAATCTTGTCACTCTCTTCTTTTGAAAATAAAAGATTTTGTAAATGCATCTAGAATAATCAAGGCTTCATAAATAGTCAAAAAATGCTTTGCTTTCCTTTGTATTAAAAGCTAATTCACAGCATTTTAGCCCATCAAACTTGAGTATGAATTAGATCTTTCCAAATTCTTATAAGCAACTCAATGAACAGCAAACTGAAGGAGGCATTTTGTGGGTTGGGTGGTTGTTTTTTCTCTCTTTTTTTCTCCTCCTAAGTCCTGAGATCACAGCTCTTGATCTAATTATAAAGTAGGGGTCTGTTTTATACCAAGCAGCTTAAGAGATTTTTGGCAGACCACATCTCCAACAACAGTGGGGTTTGGTACAAGAATGCAGTTCGTAATCAAGTCTGAAATTCTGGACGGAAGGCTTTCTTGCAAACGGGAAAAGAATTAAGATGCATCACTCACTGCTGGCTGTCACTTGGCTTGGGCAACGGTTGGTCTAAGTGCAGCTGGTCTCGTGTGAATCCAACTCTGTATTCTACGGAGTCGCCGAACATTAGAACATGTCAAGCAAAGTACATAGTGCGCAGCGTGTCCTGATGAACCTGAACTGCTTTAGCAAGTGCTTGATGATCTCTGCCATTACTCTGACCGGAAGTGTGGCTTCCTTCAGCACTGAAAGAGAAGGGAGGTGGGGGGAAGGAAAAATAAAGAGGAGAGGGAAGAGAAACCTATTTAATCTGTCTCTCCTTGCATGTATCATTAATTTCTTCCAAACGGTCAAAGGTTGATGACCCTTACAACAACCCTGAAGTTCTAAACCAGAAAAAAGCACGGAAGCGTACAAGAACATCTACTTTTTCCACAGTGGCAAGACCAAATTCACCCTCAGGCTGCTGAGGATACTACGGACCCCGGAATTAAAAAGCCCACTCCCTCCTTCGTTTCAAATTCCGTAGGAAATCCAAATGATGCAACTCACCTATCGTGTTCTTTATCCACCAGATGATACCTGGCTCTGAAAGCCACCAGATGCGCGTAATAGGCCGGTGCGGGGATGGAAACGGAACGGGTACAGCGCACGTACGTGTGACACAGCTGGTAGGTAAGAATCTGCAGCTCATCTGAAGAGAAACGATTGTCATCCCAGAGGACATGGTAGTGAGACGGTCTGCTTGTTCCCTGCAGGCAGATCACACAGGACATCAGCATTTCAAACACGGCTCTTCAAATTTCCACCTCTGCAGGTGAACTGCAGTGTAACTGCTTCCCCAAAACCTGTGTGGGCAATTCTACATACTTGTTCCTTTAGAAAGATCAAACAACCACCCTCCCTGCTCCCCACATAACCAATCCCTTTGCATTTTTGGATACGACTGCATTTTCTAGAATTTAATTCCTGTTACTGAAATTAAATGACCTTAACGAAATGAACTTTCACGTTGTGAAACTTAACAGCCCAACATATAAACTTATCACAGGATGGTTTGGGTTGGA
>NW_010270207.1:50423-63420 GCF_000690775.1 Eurypyga helias | reverse complement strand
AAAGGCATCAGGAAAGGGAAAAAAAGGGGGGAAATTCAAAACAAAAGCATATGAGACAATAAAGAAATAAGAAATATTTCTAACTACAAAAGAAAAAGTTTCATAAACTATAACTGTGCATGTATTAGAGTTTTTAACCCCTCTACCCTACAGGTTAGAAATATGAAGAAAATAAAATGTAATCAAAGATAAAGATCATGAAAGAGAAAGTGAAGTTAAAATAAAAAAAGGAACATAAAAATATCCACATTCTCTTTCTCAAGTGCTTCCTCAGACTCCCTTCTATCATGTATTTTTCTCTTTCTGTTCATTTTGTCACTAGAACGTTTTCCCTGACATCTCTCCTACATTCCGACTTGCCACAAGGAGCAATGGTGCTTGGACTGCAGATATCACTGCAGATAATTACAAGGGAGCAAACTAACTAAATACAATATTTCACACACACAGGGTTTACAGTGTATGATTCACAGGAAAAGTCTTTCTGCAAATGGAATGACTGGTTACATTTAATAAAATCTAACACTCTTACTTGTTAAATCTTTCCATTTCTTGCACCAACACAGTGTTCATACTTTCTTCATATCTCACAGGATATTTACTTAAGCAACCTTCAATGTCAAAATCATTGGGAAGCTGTAAATGACAACATATTTGGAAATCATTCCACATGCACTGGTATGACATTAAAAGTATGCAGCAGTGAAATATTGCATGGTAATATAGATACCATTAACCTTTCTCACTAATATCAATGCAGTATTGAGTAGCTTAATCCAAGTAAAAAAGATGTGTTTAAGAAATGGTTATTTTTTAAAACCACCTAGATTTTTTTGTATCATGAAAAGTTATGAATACATTTCAATTTTATTAATTTTAAACTTGTTTACATGAATGAATCAACTGTTCTTCTTCTACCTATTTAATAAAGCTTCTTTCAACCAAAATATAGCTGTGGTCTGTTACAGCCACACAAGTTCGTACTTTCATATTGCATATTCCTCCCAGAAAGCTTTTCCTCCAACATAAAATCAATTTGACACTGAAGATGCTATTTAAAGAATTTCTGCTTTGTAAAAGGATAAATTGGAGTAATTGGTATAATACAATACCTTGCTGAGAATATCATCTGCAATGTTATAAAGAGTGCTGTCACTGCCTCCAGAAGTTCCCTGACCACCTCCTCCTTGTGTTAAAAGCAGAGATTCAAAGAGGATCTTAGTTTGCTGAAGATCTTTTGAAATATCCACATTTTCATGCAAACCAAACACCTCTGGTTGCTGACTGAAGGGAAGACTCTAGAGCAAAATAAACAATAAACATCTGCATGAGACAAAACTGCATGTTAGGAATCAGATCCAAGGCTTCTTTAAGAAACTGAGTAAAAAACTACACCTGACTTCAGCTGAAGGTGGGTAAGAACCTTAGTAGTAGGTATTTGCAGAAGATACTGCTGGTGATGGAGCCATCACCTCACTTAGAGAGCCATTCCCAAGTAATTCTCGATTCTCTATGCTAGGTCCTCCTATCTACTTACTGATTCTCTCTCCCTCTCAGAAACATTCTAGATCACGGCAAGCATCACACCAGAAT
Source organism: Eurypyga helias (assembly GCF_000690775.1). Taxonomy (NCBI): domain Eukaryota; kingdom Metazoa; phylum Chordata; class Aves; order Eurypygiformes; family Eurypygidae; genus Eurypyga; species Eurypyga helias. Next base: position 61,827 of record NW_010270207.1, on the reverse strand, counting down.
GCTAGGCAAGAAGCCAAGCAAATGGTTTAATGTGCTGCAAAACTACTGCAGAGAAGATTTTAAAAACTGCTTTCTTATCACATCATCACTGTAACAGTTCAAAATCCTGTTGCTATTTTTTACCTTAATAAACTCAATATAGTCCTCATATGTGCCTTTTGGTGGAGCATAGTAGTTGCCACTGGGAGAAAAAGTGTAATGAGGCTTTTCAATTATATCTGGATTATAGAAGTCATCCAGTATCGTCAGCAGTAAACGCCTGTCCCAGTCATCTGTCACTCGACCTCCATAGTTGCACTCACCAGTTAGGTAAGACAGGGCTTCAAAAGGAACACGGCTATATTCATTTACGAATAACTGAAACAGAAGACACGAGTAATTCCAGACTGGAAAGACCTGCAGAACTACAGGGTGACCTACAGACTAAAGGGCTAGAAGCTATAGTGCATGCAAAACCGCAGTCTATGAAGTTTTCTCCCTAAGTGTTGAAAACTCAATTTCTGAAATCTTTTTTCAGGTAGAAATTACTGCTTAAAGTAAAGAGTTGTTAGTAGTAAAAGCCTTTATGACTATCCAAATTAGTAAGTCAGCCCGGTCATTCTTGAATTATTTATAAGCGGATAATTTCTCCAGTCTAAACTTGCTAGATGGATGCTTCTCTGTGTCAGAAAGAATACATTTTCTCCCAATCTTCAGAACCCTCTGATCTCTTGCATTAACTTCTTGGTAACTTTTCCAACTGTTCGAACAGTATATATGTATACGAACAATATATATATATGAACAGTATATATGTAAAAAAAAATTCCTCCTCTTAACCACAAAACCCACCATAACAGGTGACTGTCACTGACATAGTGTTACTTAAAGCACAGTGAGTTCTTATATGTGGCAATTTTAACTCTTATATACACTCATTATATTCCACACCTCTGTATGAATCTAAATCTCATAAAGAATAATTTTTAATTTTATTTCATTTGTAATTTTGAAAATCTTCGTAATCGGATTGACATTCCTTGCCTCAGTAGTTGAAAAGAGGTCATGAAAATCCACGAACAATTGATGTAATTTAAGAGTATTGATCCTCTTGACTATCAGCTATGCTTTGCAAGTTCAGAATTAAAGGTAGCAAGAGATGATTTTACCTGCAGCTGTCTGATACTGATTTGTAAGTCTGATTCATTAAATCCATAGGGTATATTCCAACCAAGAGGCCCAAATTTTCTTCTCTCCTGAACGAGAGCATGGAAAAAACAAACTCCAAAGAGCAGTTTCTCCCATTCCTTTAAGAAAAAAAAAAAAATTATTAACTAGCCTAACATGCTAGTCTGTAACTTGTGGAGAAAACACACCATTGGATGACCACTCTCCATCCAGGGTACAAACACAGGCAGCTATTAGGTGTGCTGTGGTTATGGGAACAAATATGCCCAAAATTGCCACATATGCAAGCACATTTAGCCAGTTCCTCAAGTACTGTACACAAGATTTTAATCTTCAGCCATGTAAAGGGCAGCTGACTTCATGAGAACTCGGTGCTGCGCCGACATTGCTCCCTGCCCAGCTATCCTAGCCAGAACCCGGGGGGGCTGGGGCCGGAAACTGAGGCTGGCAATTATTAGGGTTAGGGTTAGGGTCTGGAGAACGGTAAATCTCACAGGTCCCTGGATAATTGGGATTGCAGAGGCCTGCCAAGAGGAGCACGGCGCTGCACCGACATTGCTCCCTGCCCAGCTTTCCTACCCAGAACCTGGGGGGGCCAGGGCCGGAAACAGCAGCCGGCAATTATTAGGGTTAGGGTTAGGGTCCGGAGAACGGTAAATCCCAGAGGTCCCGGGCTAAGTGGGATTGCAGAGGCCTGCCAAGAGGAGCACGGCGCTGCACTGACATTGCTCCCTGCCCAGCTTTCCGACCCAGAACCCGGGGGGGCCAGAACCAGAAACTGGAGCCAGCAATTATTAGGGTTCGGGTTAGGGTTAGGGTCCGGAGAACGGTAAATCCCAGAGGTCCCGGGCTAAGTGGGATTGCAGAGGCCTGCCAAGAGGAGCACGGCGCTGCACTGACATTGCTCCCTGCCCAGCTTTCCTACCCAGAACCCGGGGGGGCCAGAACCAGAAACTGGAGCCAGAGAGGCCTGCCAAGAGGAGCACGGCGCTGCACTGACATTGCTCCCTGCCCAGCTTTCCTACCCAGAACCCGGGGGGGCCAGAACCAGAAACTGGAGCCAGCAATTATTAGGGTTCGGGTTAGGGTTAGGGTCCAGAGAGCCGTAAATTATTTTAATCCATGCCCATGGCAGGGGGGTTGGAAGTAGATGATCTTTATGGTCCCTTCCAACACTAACCATTCTATGATTCTATGAACTCAAACTGCACCAGATACTTATTTCTAAAGCTCGTTAGACAAACAACATACAGATGTATTGTTTAATGCAAGTTCTTAGATGCACCCACCTATACCTATGTATATTATTATCATAGTCATATCTCTGAGCAATCCCACTGTTTTTTCTCTTCCTTCACAGGTAATGATTAGTTAAGCAGTTCATCACTTATCAGTAACTTACGAGCCTGCAGTACTGTTCTGGTAGCAAGGAAAGATCTCAGTTCTTACTATCTTAGTAACGACAGGTATGCCCTAAAGAATGCTCAGAGTTTATGTACATTGTGTTGATGTGTGTGTGATACAGACGTCATTTAAGAAAGCGTAAGAACCCATTTTAATTACTGACACACAAAATTACCTGGCAGAGTAATTCTCAACTAAACACCCTTACCATTGCAAAAACTAAATTCACAACTATAGTAAAAATTTTAGCTTATAATATTCAGTGGACAAAAAGCAGCATGTCTGTGCATAAAAACCAAGGAAAGAATAAAACTGTTAAGAGACAGGCACGTTACCAGTTCCTTATCGGGACATCCAGAGAAGAACGCAGGATCAGAGATAGGATCAGAAAGAAATGACTGAAGTAGGTTTAACCGGAGACCAGTAGGAGGTTCATTTGTCATCTTTACTCCATTCTGCAGAATGGTCACTGGAAACTAGAAATAAAAAGTAGCAAAACTGCATTCAGAAGTGTGGAAGAGATACTATATTATTACGGTGTTTGTTATATAAGCAATTATCTGTGAGAAAATACATTTTAAACAGGAACAGCTTTTAAAATAAAGTCTCAAAGGCATAAAGAAAGTGATACCTTGCTGTATAAACTTATATTTTAAAATGTTTTCTTGGTATTCAACACCTTATAAACAAAATGGAAAATCCAATATTTTATTTTATGTGAAACAAAATCTCGGAGACAGCAGAACAACTCTTTAATTATATATGCTGCTAGAACGCTGCTCCATTCAGTAGTACACAAAACATCACACATGACAATATTGAAGTATTACAAAAGAAGCTTGATATTACTACGTTTATAATTAGTTAAATGCCCTTTCTTGATTAAATTATCTCTTCAAAAGCCTCATTGTATTTCAGAGAAGTTCTGTTCAGCTTATTCAGGGATATGATTATTACCTAAAGATGTCATCAGCTTTGCCTTTCCCCAAATACATATACCTTTGATGAAGGGTAACTAGTGAGCCAAAGTCTGAAGACTGGATGACATTTTTCGCTGTTAAATTCTTCACATATTTTCTCCAGCATTGGCATCCAGGAGACAGCTAAATGACAATTTTGTAGACAAACCCAGGTTCCTTCTTCCATGCCTTTCTGAATCATTTTTGTAGCTATAGGTCCTTGTCCTTGTCCTAATGAGATGGACTGAAACTTATCTCCAACCATGTCTCTGTCACTTGCCAACTTCAGGAGGCCTTGAAAAGAAAACATAAAGTTTTAGCATTTTTTCATTCAAAAGAAGTTACATCAGGAAAAAAGAAAAATTAAAATGCTTATTACAAATTTTTTTAAAAATACATTAAAATGGTATAGCTTTGACGTAGAGTAAAAAATTTGTTCCGTTTAAAATACCACTCCCATTTTTAGTGAGCCTAGTGCTCACTAAAACGTTACCAGTGCTCAATTTCACCAGTGCGACATTATGCACTCAAACCTACTTGCATGTAGTGCACAATAATCCGCATTGTGTACTGAAGGGCAATCTGCAGTCCCTAATCTGGAAAGCTGTACTACACCTTTGTTTTCTGCTTCTGTGTATACTTACTAGACATGGGATCTGCTCCTGGAGACAGCACAAATATTAAAGGGATTGTAGAATTTGAATCTAAGTAACTTTTTGTTAAATCAAAAGGAGGTGGCTCTACAAATTTCTTTCCCAGTTTATCAGTTACAAATGTTGTTATAGCTGGACCAATCTAGTAAAAAAGTAAATAGAAACCATTAACATAAATTAAACGTAACTGCATATTTGACAACCTCTGTTATGTACCGTATATAAGCAAAAATTCCTGAGCCTGCAGGCACCTCTCTGATTTGCATGGATTTGAGACTAGTCTTACAGAATGCTTCAGAAGCAAAGGTTTCCCCTCTTGCTGACATTCCCCTCTCTTCTATTTTTTTTTCCTTACATATTCTGAATACACAAACCAAATATTTTCGGTTTTCTAAAATACAAAATAACATACCTCATATAAACAATATTAATTTACATTAAGACTTTCATTCAGGCTTTACCTGATATGGAGGATCAGCACATTCCTCCTTAGTAAATATTATTGTAATTATTTTTTATTAATTCTAAGGAGAATTTGCAATATTTACTTTAAAGCCTAGCATTGACTGTTCCTAAAGCACAGATAGTATGATTTGCTAAGTGCCCCAATGGCAGAATGTGATAAAGTTCACCTTGGGTGTTCAAATCAACACATCTGATTTCTCTTTGCCAAGAAATCCTTGGAACTAGATACTCTGTGTATTCATTCAGGCCAAAACCTCCTGCTCTGAAGTACACCGGGTGCACCAGCAAACAGACTAAACAAGAACAAGCACTTAAGAACATTAGAACAACAAGTATACTCTGAAAGATGCATTAAATCACATTGGACAAAAGATCTCAGATCATGCCTGTGGTGTTTGTATTGCTCAACTGAAAAATAAGAATAGCATTTATTTTCTTAGTAAAATATGATGAAGAACAGATCAGTTATTTTAACAACCAGTCAAACTGTGCTGCAAGACATGGAACAGCCTACAAACACCTAATAACAGATCTGTTTACCTTGTCTGGCCTTAAGCACCGAAGAATTATAATCTTCTGTAACTCATTTAATGTATTATTCAATTGCTCTGGTAATGGAAAGCTTTGTGGCTCTTTGCTGTCATAAATTTTTTGCCATTCACCTATATTTTCAGAGATGTGACTCCTAGAGGAAAAAGACACAATTACTATCAACCCCGAGAGTCTGTTTTTTGACCTGTATCAAAATCCAATTACACTGTATAGTCATACAAGCCACTCCACATCTACATCAGCAAACAATCCTACAGTTGAGCTTCTCCATGCTGAAGAGTGACAAATCTTTTCCCACCATGCTGTTGCAGACATAGAGGACTCCATCCGAAAGGTTCTGGGTTACCAGTAAGTTCTGCCGATTCCCCCAGTCAGCACTGCTTGGATCTTCATAGGTCCGGGTGTATTTTCTCGCTGTCCTATTTCAGGAAAACTCCACTCTTCAACTGAAGAAAATTACCAGGAAATTCAACCAGCGAAAACATTTTATTTTCCTTCCCGCAACATAGAGAGTTCATCTTCTGCAACGGGTCAGCTCTCAGACTATTTAAAGGCTGGATCAGCATCCACATTGCTAGTAAAACTCCAAAGGGGGAGAAACACAAAACAGCCCCAAAAAATTTCTTCTAATGGAGTAGTGTATCTGCAGGCAGATCCAAATCCTCCAAATATTTGGACTTCTCAGCTATTTATATGCAAGACTTGTACACCCATGCTGGTTCTGGAATTTAGGGTTAAATTATATCTAAATCCAGGGTGAAATTGTCCTGATTTCAGGAGATAAGATTTTCCCAGGAAAATTCCTCTCCCAGCACTGCAGTGGAATTTTGCTACATATTCTTCCTTTCGCCTCCACTGACCCCCTTGAAACACTGCTTCTCTACTGCGGAGACACTCCAAAAGAAAAGTTTCTTTAGGAAATGCCTCAAATAATTTAGGAAAATAGTTTAATTATATAATATTATAAACAGTGATCTGACTGTTTGACTTAAATAATTGTGAAGCAAACCTAATGATGAAAAAACTGGGCTGTTTTTGCCACGTTGTTATTCTGGCATTGGTTTGGAAAATGTACAGGAAACATTTCTGTCAGCATGTTACAGAAGCTTTGGTCAAAACCAATTAATTTTACTATACCTCAGTCCTTTCAAAGCTGGGATTTCACTTGCACGACATAATTCATCCCAGCTCTTATCTGGTAGCCAAGATGGATCTGGATTCTTGTACTTATTCTTAAGATCCACACCCCCAGTTAGTAAGAACATAAATTCTTGATGTTCTATTTCATTTTTAGCCCTATATTAAAAAAAAAAAAAAAAGATGGATAATATGCAGTTATTGAGATACAATTTTACATAATATAAAGAGTTATTTAACATGAATGACACTTCACTGCCATTTAGTAATACTTCTGCAGTAACAGCTGAGACCAGATCTCAGTATTCTACATAGTTAAAAAACTGTATGGAAAAAATGACTGATTAAGACTATAGTAAAGGTTTCAAGAAGTAAATGGTATACAGCTGCTTATTTGTTTTTAAAAAGTGCAATTATTCTTGATTTTTAAAGGCTTTACAGAAAACAACTGGTTCTGGGAATATAGTAGCCTTACAAATTGGGGGTGGACCAGAAGAATGGTACACAAGGGTGCACATTGTAACTAAGTATGCACGTTATGGTCATGATTGTGCAATTTTGAACTTATCTTTCACAATGTACTCACACAAAATGATAAAAAACCCAGGAAGATGAAACTAAAAAGCTGGTGGAAGAGAGAAGAATGCAACTGAAATCTCATGATGTATGCAAAAGGATACAAGAGAAAGAAGAGAGAAAATGAAAAACAAAGACAAAAGCCTAGAATTTGTTGGGATGGCACATCACTGTCTTAGATTTCTTTCTAAAACATTTTCTGAAATAATAGAAATTGGTCTGTACATAAGGATGCTACATAGCTCTGCTCAGGTCCTTTAAAGGGAGGCAAAAATGCATCATTGACAAAACCACTGATTTGCATGAGTAGAGGAATATTCTTTTCATAACGTGTCCACTAGTAGTGATAGAGGCACTCACACCCTCTTTCACTTGTAAATATTACCAGTATTAGAAAACCCACAACATTCACGATCTTACTACACAGGCGTCGTTATCAATATGCACAAGAACATGCTATCCCATCAATACTTTCTTCCATAATAAGAAAATAATTATTTCTGTTATGAAGAGACTTCATAAAAATGAGCTTACCTGAGAAGATTACAGCACAGCAAAAACGAGAAGAGCAGCTTGTCCTTTTCAAACAGTGACCGACACACATTGCAATACAAATTGTATGTGAAGTGGTCGTTTAGATATCGAAGTCGCTTCTCCAAAATTTTGGATTTGTTACTAAAAAGAAAAGAAGTGAGAAACTGAGATTTGAAAGTGAGTAACATAAATCAGTGAAGAAATGTAAATCTATCTGGGGTTGTAGAGGAACGATATTAGACCCACATGCTCCACAAGGATCTTAGATGCACATTTCCCCAAAATTTCAATTACACTCAATGTTTTACCGCTCTTTTAAAAGTCCCAAGAAAAATAATGAGATTAAATCAATTTGCTACAGTTAAGTGATGACACTACGTGTTCAGTACCTTTTGGCAAGTCACATTCTTAAAAATAATGAAATAAAGCACATGCTTACAGTCCTGATTTTGTCAAACAGTAACTAAAAAGAGCATTTACTTCATTAACAAATCATTTTTTGTTTCCAAAGCCTGCATTTAAGCAGGGGTAAGAGGCAAATGGTTCTAAAATGAGGAGAACTGTTCATATGAAAGGAATGAAACCACCTTATTTTACAGCAGAAAGACTGTATTTACCTGTCATGAATAGAGTTGAGGAAGAGGTTAACAAACCAGGTAAGGGAGTACTGGTACATGGGATCAATGTTTGCCAAGTCTGCAATACTGAAGAACAGCACCGATGAATGCTTTGCAATAGGTCGATAGCCTTCTCGAGATTCAGCTATTTTAAGTTCCGTCTTCTCTGCAATCTAAATATCAGTAGTAGCAGATAAAGATTTCAGTATTCTTTGCACAAAAATATTACTACTTAAATAACGTTATTAAAATAGTTCTATACAGCACTTACAGAGTAAGACAATTTTTATGTTCCAGAAGGCACAATCACAGGAGGTAGTGACTACTGTAAATAAAATAAGTACTTGCCCCCAACACAGTACTGCCTGATCTGTTTACCTATACTACAGGATGCAATAATCAAAACTAAGACCAAAGGAGGCACAACAGTTTCAATACATCATTTAGCATCAAAAGTACCAATCTATCTCTGCCATGTTAAAAAATACGACTGATTTCAGACTGGTTATGTATTTAAGCTCTATTGTAAATCATATAAAACAATACTTTGAATATAAACAGGTTTTTCAAAATTTCAGCATTAAACAAATTCTCAGATTATATTTGATAGTCATTAACAAAGAGAAGGCCAACATCAGCTTAAAGAAAATACTAAGATTTGATTCTGTTAAGTCTATAGTAATTAAAAAAAAAATTTGTAAAAAGTCTTTAATCACTAACCAATATTATTTAGCTCTCATTGAATCCAGCTGGTATTTTATGCATTAAGTGTAACTGAAGAAGCTGTGCTTGTGTACCTGTATTAGACACCCAGATTATTACTGTCTCCCTCAATATTTTTGTTGGTTTAAAAAATGAGTTCCTTCTTTTATCATACCATGTTACCATAACTTCTGAATTTATTACTTTTCACTCAGTCTTTATAGATAGATACACAGTCTGTAAAAAAAGACTACCAGTGAAGATTCTAGAATGAATGTGATTTTATTTCTCTTCACATTGCACAAGCACAGAATTTCCTCCTTGTGTTTTGCATCTAATTCTCAGTCTTTCTGCTAGCTGCAGATTTTTACATTAATTTCTAAGTACTGCTAAGGAAAGCACACATACACATTCCTCACCTGCTGCTTTTTTGTGATCTCATTAGCTGTTATTTTAGCAGAATCCAAGACCTCGATAGCAGTCTCATCCTCCAGAATATTCCCTTCAGAGGAATGTAAGGTTTCTAAAATTTTCTTCTCAATTTCTTTTAGATGCTTTTTATTGGCTGCAGACTGAAGGATGAGAGTATTTCTTTCCTCTTCTAATTCTGGTCTAATGAAGAAAAACACATACAACAAAACAAGTCAATGCTCATCATCTGTTGACTGTAAAGGCATGAAGGTGACTCCAGCTTCCTACAATAAATATTTGTGACTATTCCCTTCAGTTTAACTAGGTTGTTACTGTTCAGCTTATACTTGTAATTCTGACTATAGATTTCTTTGCATAACTTCGGTATTTGGAAATGATGGTCTAAACTTTAACATCTTATCATTCTGCAAATGTCAGCGCATCCTAGTTTTCCTTTATTTTATCTCTGCTGCCTGAAAAACCACTAAGTGATATGTGGAATAAGTTTACTGCTGGAAGTATTTTTTAGCAAACAGAGTTTATCCTGATTTCATAAATATTTCCATACAGCCCAGATACTACTTATCTGAACACTCAGAGAGGTACAGAGAAGACCCATAACCAATATCAGAGGTACTGTGCATTTATTTCATACAAAATTAAAACTAAATCCTCCTAATTCTGCATCCTTGTCTGGCAGCTCAGTCACACTGCAAAAAATCACAATAATGATTTAAACTTCAAATAACATTTACATAGTTTTCTAACATTCAAGGAATATTTCAGGAGAAAATTGCCATGAAAAAACAATGATTTTACATCTACTATTTTAATTAACATGAGGACATAATTAACACAATAAACATGATAACCTGTTTCCCTAACAAACCTTTTAAATATGCAAACTAGAAAAAAAAGATTAAATTTTAAAAAATCTGTTACTGAGCAACATTCACCCCATGTAACATTCAATGTGCATTACAATAAATTAATCTAATTTCCTTGGAATTACACCATAAAAAACTGTAATGGCTATTTGCCATAAAGAGGGACTTACCTCTCTTTTGCTACAACAATACCTAGCAATTGGTCTTCAAGTCCCTCTGGTGTTATCATGAAATTGAGTAAAGAAACTTTTGTAGCAAGTTCAGGCATGTAATGTGGATTTCTCAGTTTTGTGGTAATAAAAAATCTGAAATCATTGGAATACTCAATAACGTTCTCACCAAGCCTGATACACTCTATGCCTCCTGAATGTAAGACAAGAAAAGTTAAGAAAACCATTATCTACTCCAATTACTTACAGAAAAAAAAAATTACTTCTGTGATTAAATAAAAGCAAATTTCTTGTCAATGAGAAATTTCCTATGAATAAATAAATACATAATAGGTAAATAAATAAATATGATATTGTGAAAAATTCTCATAGACTTTAGCAAGACCACATTTTACGCTTAGTAGATGAAACTGAGTTAATCCAATTACTACTGTATTTTCAGTGTTCATATACAATACTGGAGATAGTAACACAGAACTGTGGAATTATTCTCAAATATAATATTGTTCTGGACCAATTCTTCCTTCAATTACTTGTGTGAAACAGGCAACTCAAAAAATAAACCCCAAAAAAGTATTCGAGCTTTTCTTTCTTTTTTTTTTTTAATATGAATGTGAAAACCAGTAAAGATGAACTATGTATGAAGGAAGGAAAACATGTGTTTATCTGAATTTTTCTGTGTTTTTCCAGGAGGAAAAGGAAGTAAAGTTACAAACCAAATTCTTAGCTACTTAGCAAGTTTCAGAGAAACACAGGAAAAATGTGCCTTAAGCAAGATGCCTTGACAGCTTTTCTTGATTTGTGCAAAATTTACTAAATATTAGTAGTAGACTAAAACATATGAAAGAGAACAACGAAAACATAATTTCACGACCATCTTCCCTTTGTGGAGTCAAGTGTCTTTATTTAGTCTCCTAGAGTGACATGGTCTAGACAGGCTGGGTTGATGGGATGAAGTCACTGTATGAGGTTGGACAAGGCCAAAGCTGGGTCCTGCATTTGGGTCACAACAACCCCCTGCAACGCTCCAGGCCTGGGGACAAGTGGCTGGAAAGCTGCCCAGTGGAAAAGGACCTGGGTGTGTTGGGTGACAGCGGCTGGATATGAGCCAGCGTGTGTCAAGGTGGCCAAGAAAGCCAACAGCACCCTGGCCTGCATCAGGAACAGTGG
>NW_010270207.1:0-50240 GCF_000690775.1 Eurypyga helias | reverse complement strand
GGAGGCTCAGGGGAGACCGTATGTCTCTCTACAACTACCTGAAAGGAGGGTGCGGCAGGGGGGAGGGAGGGAGGCGGGGTTCAGTCTCTTCTCCCAAATGACAGGACAGGAGGCAAGGGCCCCACCTGCACCAGGGGAAGATCAGATTGGATGTTATGAAAAATTCCTTCACCAAAAGGGTTGTCAGGCATTGGAACGGGCTGCCCAGGGCAGTGGTGGATTCACCATCCCTGGAGGGACTTAAAAGACTGTAGATGTGGTGCTTAGGGACATGGTTTAGTGGTGGATTTGGCAGTGCTGGGTTAACAGTTGAATTTGATGATCTTAATGGCCTTTTCCAACCTACAAGATTCTATGATTCTATAGTGAAGGTTTTCATCATGTAATATATGAATGATATTTATTAAAAAATCAAACTTCAGGCTATTGTGAAGTTACCTTCCTCTTACCACAGGCAGCAGTAAACCTCAGAGTAATAAGAAAAACATCAGACAGTACTATAGACTACAGGATGAATGTTAACGTAATCTACTTCAGGGTTCAAAATTAATTTTGCTGTACCTTGTTTAAAAGTCTGTCTAAGTAGCAGAGGTTCAAGTGATGGGTCTAGTTCTTCTCCAACGTTTTCTAGCAGAAGTGGAGTTCCAAACTGAATGCAGTTCTCCACAGTTCTCATATAATCTGTGTCACTGACCTTGATAACATTCAGATGGTTTTCCTTTTCAAAGTTCTTGATCCATTTATTTGCTTGACCTTGAGGATCAATCATTAACGGCCTAGAACATACAAGATCATTTTCTCGGTGCTTGCAGAAGTTTTTCAAAATCTTAAACTATTTTAAAATGTTTCTGTGTCAGGCTGTCATGGATAAAGCGACACATTTTTGATTCTGTTACTTTAAGAGATCAGTGAAAAATCGATGTATAGGTGTTTTATCACAAATTGAAAAGTAATACCAAAAATAGTTTTAAGACTTGCAAAAAAATGTTCATAGCAGTTTTCATAAACTACACCAGAAAGCAGAATGTCTTGTAAGATCTTGTTCTGCCTCTCCTCTGAAATTCTCGGTGTTAGAACTTACTTATTTTTACAAATTTTTAGTTCTTTCTCATATATTTTTTCACTTAAAGATTAACCATTAGTTGCAGTTTAAATCTGAGATGTTGGTATATCAGCCAGTATAAGACTGGAAATGTAAGCAAGGCAGGGAATGTTGACAGTACATTAATTCTGTTGAAAAGATTTGTGCCCCTTTGCACTTGCTGACTTCACCTATATGTATGTATTGCGTCAGGCATGAATGGTGTCAAACAGCTCCTCAGAGAACGAAGCAACAGTCTGAAAATGGAATTACACTTGGCAATCTGTATCTATCATAAAGGCTAATTCTCAAGAGAACACAGATCACAAGAATATCACTAGTAAGATTTATAATTTTATATTTCTACTGACTGCAGATTATTTGCAGACAGCTATCACAATAAAATTTCCATTGGAACAATTAAAAAAAGCTGTTAAAGGCCCTAAAAGAATCCTTTGTATAGATTTGTGTTTCACACACAATAAATATCTGTACAACATTAAAATGTCATCTGATAGCCTTATAACTGTAAGAACCTGGACTGTGGTATCCAGATCCTGCAATTTACATAACTTGAATTAAACACGTATAGAATGAGGATTTCTAAAACTGATTCTTACAAAGGGTTTATTAGCCAGTAATAGAACAACAAGAAAAGAAAATATAAGCTGAAAAGGCGTGAGAAAAAAAGAACTTTATCCAAGAGCGCTGCATCTCCTGAAAGGAGAGCTTTCAAGTAACTACATACACATCTCTACAGTGTTACACCTCTTAAATTTCACAGGAGCTGGATATAAAGGTTCCACCCCTGCTTTCAACTATATTGTCTCTACAGAAGCTACACTGTTTCTATGTATTTAATTTGCTCTTTTTAAAGAAGTAAAAGATTTGAAAATTAAAGTTTTTTGTCACTTACCAACGTCTTGAATTGTCAACAATGACCCCATTATCTACAGAAAATATGTCAGTTGGCAAACCAGCAATATTCCAGGCTCTTATTTTTATTGGGTCACCAAGAGTCTTACTCAAAGAGAAATTCTCAGAACAAGGGATGTTTTTCTCCTGGGGAAAAAAAATAAATAAAACAACCCCAAACACTCCCCAGATATCTTTATTCCATGGTTTTTTACATCTTTTATTAAATGACATTTCAGTCTAAAGTAACAATGTGCACTTCTTTTGAAGAGTTTGATATAGGTCAAGTGTAAGTAAAATTCCTGTGAAAAACAAAACCATAGTTTCAATAGCTAACTGTATTTCGCCACTGAATACTCACTCCCTCCGAATTCTGTAGGATTTGCCCAGTGTTTTGTGCATTCTAAATGTGGGTAGTTTTTCATTACATAAATTGAGGATGCATTACCTTAGGAAACTCACAGCATTTGGAAATCACCTGATGACTGTATCTTCCATTAACTCAATACAGTAATCCAATGCTGACTTTTACTCTTTAATGTCACAGTCACAATCAGTGACTTCAAATCACTTGATTTATGAATGATGGCATTAGTATAAGTATGTCAGAACTGTCCCTTTGCAAACAGCATAATCAATCATTAACATACAAAGATATGCCAGTGTAAGTTAGTATAGTTTGGGTTTTTTTACATTATACACAATTTTCTCAGAGAAAATTCTGAGATGTTATTTAAGTAATAATCAAGCCTCACAAAGTCAATGATGTGCTCTCATTTCTGATATGCTACTTAAGCCTAGGCTAAATTGACTGATTTAATGAAATTCAAATTTACAGAATACTGGATCAGCAGAATCTATCCCATTGATCTCAGTGAGTTTTACTAGACTCATATTAACTAAATGACAAGGGATTTTTGAAGCCTTTTTGCAGTAGTCTCAAAAAAAGTGAACACTTATTTAAATCTAAGACAACCTTCTAACCTTGCACAGTTTGCTCCAATCTTTGGTACATTCTTGTCGAAATCCAGCAGTAAAAGCTCCCAGGTATGCTATCACACCAGCTGATATCAGAACATCTCCTGTCAAATTATCATATGTGTCCTGAAGATCATTTGCAGCATTATTCCATCTATGACAAGCAGAAGATACAGGAAAAAAAGGATTCTGAAAGCTCCACATCAATGATAGTGATGATAAAAATCAACCTTTTTTTGTTGTTGTTGATCTTAACTTCATGTGGAGGAGAATAAGAACACTTCATTTATGTATTTTATTATCATTCTGAAGACTTTTTCTACAATCCTCCCAATTTCGCTGCCCATATTTTTACGTGACAAACAGGAATCTTTCAAGGGCCCAAACATTCCTAAATAGTACAGCTCTCAGAGATAGATCATTAAAGGCTCAGACAATCGAAGTTCAAATTCCATTTCTACAATGGCTGTTAGACATGACATTTGAACTTTAATCTGACCTTGATTTCTCTCCACCAAGGGCACCAATCAACTTCTCTGCTCGTTCTAGTTTTTTAGCACACAGATCAACCTGGAATTCTAAACGAGCTTTTTCTTCAGTTTTCTCAGTGAAGCTGTGTTCCAAAGCAGCCAACTGATTTTCAACTGCTGCAAGTTCTTCTCTCTTCTGATTCAAGAGTGTCAGTGTCTCTGCTAAGGACTGCTGTGCCTCTCTCAAACGATCTTTCTTGGGTGCAACCACCTATTCAATTACAACCAATATGCAATTGCTTAAAGCACATTTTTGTAACTTTATTACTTAATACAATGCTGAGGGTGAATATACCCAGCAAAGGAAAGATTTCACAGCCCTGAGGGACTAGGATCAAAACCGCACCTTTGCAACCCTGTCATACACCTCCATTGCCATGATCCATTTGCATAAACCCTCTGCTGCCGAAGAAGCTTTAGCCACCTTTTGTGGATCAAATTCAGGATTAGTCAAGTATTCAGCCCGAATCTTCTGCATGACAGCTGCCTGGATAACAAAAGTATTAGAGCTCATCAAAGTCTTGTGGCTGACACTTGAAAATTACACCGTTTCTCTACACAATAAAATAGGAAAGAACTACTCAGTATTAATTATGGTAGAAACATCTGCCTATTTGTTTGTATTGATTTATACAGATATAGTTTTGGGATTCTTTTGTTTGGGGTTTTTGTTTGTTTCTTTCTTTCTTTCTTTCCCCCTGCAAGAAAGCGTCTACATGTTAAAAATCACTGAAATATTAGACAGAGGTCTTACTGGAATATTGTCCTTGTCATACTCTTTCAAATCCTTTAAGAAATTCAGGTCACCAAGCAGTTTCTTACTTGGAGCCCAGTAATCCAAAATCTGCAAAACACAGGAGGAAACACCTTTTCAGGCTTTAAAACACACAAATAAAAAATGACAAATCTCTCTTAGTTAAAACTCATGTATATTTAATACGGATGAGCTTGTATCTCCTTGAGGCATCAATAAAGGAGAAAGTCTATCAGATCAAACATTACCCCCAGTCATACCTAATGCCAAAAACTGAACAGTATCTCAGGGAGTAGTTACATATTACCTATTATCTATGTATGAGCCAAGCAAATGAAATGTGCTTTCTTTGCACATTACAGAACTCAGAAAATTTAGTATTCTGGAAGTTTTCAGTGACATAATGGATGGAGGCTGTAGGTACCTGCCTACTTTGGTGGCCCTTGGGTGATCTTGTGTATTTTACAAGTGCTCAGTGTTGAGAAGAACATGAATAACACTTTTATTTGAAACTATTTCTGCCACTTTACCTTGCCTCCAGTCCCTGAAGGATCCACAATTTTTTCAGGTTTTATGTCTTTCATGACACAGACAGCAGCCATGACAAGTTTGACACCAGATGGAGGATTTTTCATTGATTTAACAATAGATATATCAGAAGGCTAAAAGAAAAATCACGTTTTAAAAAACAATGACAAATGTTATGCCTTTCTCACCACTAAGATAAATGAACTAACATAAAAGAAGGGTCATTATTACACCACTACCAACTAACAAAATTATAGAGGACTTTTAGAAGGGATGATACAGTGTTTGCAAGACAATTAACAATATCTATCAGTGTAACCTATGCAGGGGAAACAAAAATGAAATAAATACTACTAACTATAAAATAATGATTAATTAAAATTATGTTTTAAATGGTCCAGATCAGAATATTTTTGACACACTTCCATAAGTGTCATATAAGACGTCATATGCTTCATAACTCCTACTAAACTACCTCCAGCTATACTCAAATGCTGCAGGACTTTCTCAACAATACTGCTTTCATATCACATCCAAGTCCTGACAAGGACAAAACTTTAAAATGAAAGACCCAGATAATTCTTAGCCATAAACAAATGCCATGCTGCACGCTGGCGGTCAACATTGACATACCTGAAAGAGGCAATTCGGCTGATACCACAGCTGGTATTAGACCCCAGGTTTTGGTTACTTTTCCCACAAGTAGGTGTTCTAGCAAATAATTAATTTTTTAAGTGCACCTTCCCCTTTGTATTCCGAGTACATTAAGAAGAAATATACTGAACAATGACTGCACAGGTCCTCTCCTTTACCAAAACTAAGGAAATTTAACACTTTTCCAATTCTTTTCATCTTAGTGCATTCTTTCCCAAATAAATGGAAGACTTTCATTGTGTTAAATAACTTTCAAATGCTGAAGTTTAGATCAGCTTGCCTTCAAAGTGTCAAGAGCATCAAGTGCAGCCTCCAGGGCTGGGATCGCCTCTGCCAGGTCACTCTCACATTCATTTTTCAATCTCTGAGCTTCTTCAGCTTTTTCTGTAGCAATTTCTTCATCTGCTTTCACAGTTTTTCTTTTTTGTTCTACTTCTGCAGATTCCACTTCTATAGTCTAAATAAAAACACACAGGTGAGCTTCCTATTGAGCAGTCAATGATCAAGTAAACTGAAACTACCTACTACAGCACTTAGGGAATACTATGAAATATAAAGATAAAATTGAAGTATTCTGATATTTTCATATATTTTCAATTTTTGTTGGGGAATAATTTGTTTCTTAGCATAACACAACATCATCTTGCAGCTTTAACAGTAGGTAAACTGCATGAAATCAGATTACTGTCAATAAAAGCTATTTTAAATATGTTTGAAGTTCAAGAGACAAGAAACTTCATATTTATGCATCAGGCTGTAACTAAAAAATCACCAGCTTTTATAGTGAGTTTTCATAACTATAATATTGATTACTGAAATTTATTTTCTTTTCAGTGACAAGTCAATCCTTCATCCAAGTACTCCCTTTTCCATTCTACAGAAGTGACATCTAGTTCTCGGAGATGTTTGTAAGAGTGGGTAAAAAGAGATATCACTATTGCTGTAAAAACACGTGCAAATAAGAAGCAAGTGCATAAAAACATCAATCAAATCTTGCTTTTTGTGATGCAACAGTAACATACTAAATAAGTGTATTCTCACATGTCAGAATTTTCAGAAACACCTAAAAGATTGGTGGTTTTCTATGAAGTTAATCCTTTTTTAGCGTTCTTTTAAAAATCAGGCATATAATCCCTGTGCATGCAAAGACAGACTGCAAAACTGTTCTTGTTTATTTTGTACACTGAAGAACTTTTTGTGGTTTTTGCAATGTTTGTGGATGATCTTGGGAAACCCAGTCTAACCACTATTAGCATGAAAGTTCCTCTAACATCCTTCAGAATGGAGCTTAGGCAAGGATGGTATATCCAGAGTCTGTATCTTACATAACAAATTCAATTTCCTTCCAGTTCTATGGACTGAAGCATAAATAGTGACAATTTTCACAATACTGCAACCCCAGTAAACAAGAATTGAGTTCAAAAACCTGAACTCAACTCTTATGTTCTGATAGTCACGTATCAGCAACCCCATACAATCAGAACCTGTCTACAATCGACGGAGATACAGAAGCATAATTACTTTGTGCAGTTGATTCCTCATTCACATCTAACTATTACAAAGGTGAAATTATGGATCCCAAGTATACACATGCTTACATTAAACCCCACAAAGTTGTATTTGTATAACTCTACCTTCATCGTGTTTGCATTGTCCAATTTAGCCTCTTCCAGTCTGGGCTGCAGCTGAACTAGTTCTTGTTTCATCTCACCAACCTACATATGCAAAGGAATCAGGCAGGATTCAGAAGAGTCAAGTACAATTTCCAACAATCTCTGTAGGACCTAGATTTTACCTAATGACTGATTTATTGATTGAAGGAAATAATATTCACTTCCAACTGAAAACACTTCAGAGACTTATTTTTAACTCATATGCACAATCTCTAACTTTAAGAGCTACGTTCACTTACAGTGAACCATTAAGGAATTTAGGAAAGGGAACATGCTGAAAGGATCTTCCATTTAGGAAGGTAACCATTTAGGAAAGAGAAGAACAGTTTGTATCCTGCTTAGGAGACTATGCCCTCTAGCAAAACTGCTATGACTGTAGGGAGGAAAAAGAAAAACACATTTCTTACAGTTTTACTGTTGAAGATCGAGCTAAACTAAATCTGAGGTAATGCTTTTGACTGATTTCTGCAGGGAAAGACCTGCTCTTGCTAAACATGTTGTATTTTCAGTTCCATTTCTGTCCTAACTCACCTGTGATTCAGCAAAAGCTAGTTTATCTAGTCCATTCACGTACTTCTTCTTGGCTTTCATTACAGTGTCTCGTTTCTGGGTAAGAAGTTTCCGAAATGCAGCAATAAGCTCAAGGTAAGAGGTAGGAGTAACATAATTATGGCGCCCCAGGCTTTGTAAGAACCTATTAAAAAAAAAAAAAAATATCTTTAGGTTTTGGTTTTCTACTTTTAGTTTAACTATTTTTAGCAAAGTTTTGTAATCATTTGCCAAATAATAGGAGTAAACAATTCTGACAATTTTATATAACATTTTTATTCGGGCAGATAGTACACATTGACTTTTAATGCAGAAATTGCTAGTAAACCCAACCACCTACTATTTTGTTGTTTCTTACTCCTAAAAATTCAACTTTTGTGTTCTCTGTTGCTCAGTTTACTACTCTGAAAAGCAAAATGTTTTTCCTCTTAATAATTCTATAAATTAATGAATTATTTTGAAAATAAAGTCTGACCTTACAGAGAGTGACAAAACTGAAGTATGAAAGTATTTACAGATGGGCACAACCTCCTGACGCTCACTGTCTGTGAGTTGGAGTGTTTCTAAGAACTTATTAGCCACACATTCGAGGGCGTCTTCAGGCCATGGCTGAAGGAGAAGTGAGGGGAGAGCATTTGTAAAATTCAGCTGAGACCAGTCTTCATACTTTAAAAACAATTTTTACCATTATCATTTTACCATCAGGATCACGTGGTTTCTCTAGTCTTATAAAACATACACGTTATGCAATAAAATGACAAATTACAATCACCAAACTGAGAATTCACTACTTCAGAAATGTAAAGTTTGTAGCAACAAAATTTAACTTTGTTCAGTTGTAAAAATACTGAGACCGCACACCAAAGAGCTCCCAAAATATTACAAAAGATGCCTATGCTATGTTAAAATTTCATAAAGAAGACAAGAGAAAATCTAATGGGACATGAAAATACAGACTGTTGGAAAACTGAAGTAGTTTGTTGAGGAAACAATATAAATATTTTCACATACCTGGAACCAATCAATAGTACAGCAGTTGATGAGTGATGGAAACTGTCTCAGACGGTTGTGAAAAGCATCTCCAATTGGGCTGAATGCTACCACAATATGGAGGTTTTCTTTGCAGCAGTTCACAAAAAATGCAAACAAGGCCAAGGGACTGAGTTCTTCATGTTTTTTGCCAGCCTGAACTATTGCACGCACACCCTTAGGAAAAATACATAGGGTAAAAAACCTGTTACATCGTTTCATTTTAAGCACTGTAGCAGTCACCAGCATCACTGTGAAATCCAATTTTTGTTGGTAAATGAAACAGGTAGAATAAACTAGAAAAACAGAACAAGCAGTAAATATTATTTGATAACAGGATTAGAATATTTGTCTGCGACCCCAACAACTCATTCTGCAAATGATCACCTGCGGCTTTGAGCAACTGAGAATACATCAGGACAAAAAGTAAAAATCCATCTCAAGATGAGTTCCAGATGGTTAAGACACATTAAGATGAGACAGAGGGTTAAGACAGATTCTGAACAATCAAAATTCATAATTATCTCCCTCAAGAAATAAAGAACCAAAGCCTTCTAATGATAAACACAACTATCAGGCATAATTACAATCTATCCTCAGTCACTCAGAGATTTAGGAGATACCAGCAGATGAGGCAAATTACTACTGTCATTACGCAAAAGCCACTATCACAAAAGCAAATGTTTTTCTCATCATGCATGCTGTAAGTGCCATGCAAGTCCCCTAAACAACATTTCAAGACTATATTAAAATATGCTGTATTTACGTAATTAGAGAGGGGTTTCAAACAACAAAACATATTCCATTTGTTCATTTACCAAAACCAATAATCTCTGAGAAGAAGAAGAAACCTCTAGATTGGAAACTAAAGACTACCTCATAAAAGAGCAACTACGGCCATGAGGTATTTGTGAACAACTGAAACTTCCGACATGCACGACAATGTTTTTGTGAACAGAAGGCCAGGTCAGCATTAAAGCTACTAGAAGGGATAAACTACTCCGTAAGTTTACTAATAACTGGCTGATTCATCTAAGGTCTCAAAAAAAGCTGCAGAATTAAGTGTGTCTATCTAAAAGCCACACTTCACACTGAACTGACAAAACAGTTTAAAAGGGAGGTTACATTAAAGAGAATTTCGAAACATACCTCTATAATTTCTTGTTTTTCATCTGCTGCAAAAAGATTGGGTACCTCCCCTGTGTTGAGGACACTGTCGAGATCCTCTAAAAAGCTTTCATCTTTAATTTGTGTATCCGTGATTATAAATACAGTTTTCAAGCCTTTCACACCTGCATTCTTCAGAAGACTCTAAAAATATAAAACAGTTAAAATATTGTACATTCCAAAACATACTTCCTGAAAATTAAACCAAAATGCAGACAGGACATTAATACTCACTTTCAGATCTTCTCTCCACTCATTTGTACCATAGGTCTTTGAAATCTCTGGTTGAAAAACACACATTTTTGCCATGAATGCTGCTAGACGAGTCAGAGACTGACGTCCACTTCCTCCCATTCCAACCAACAGAGCATTACCCCCTGGCTGCTTCAGAACACGGCTTACACGAGACAAATGTTCCAACACATACCTATAGTGGGAATGTGCTGATTACCAGAATGGCAGAAACACAACTGTGCACCTACAAATCTGTGACACAAGCATAGAAGTAGCATCTCCAAAACAAATTTCTGAAAGTAGGGTGGGTGGTGGGGTGGGATGGGGTGAGGGGGAAGAGGAAGAAAGGAGAGGGTATGTGTCACAGAAATCAAATACAACTCGCAACTCTTTTATTATACAAATATCAGTACTTAGCTAAATTACAAATTACTACAAATGACTGCAAATGACTAAATGGAATCGGCTGTGGTAAGAACAGGAACACTACAGAGATTTAGGTGTCAAAGAAAACCAAAATTAATTCTTCTAAATCATAGCACTATTATCAGTTTTAACTTTTTTGAAGTATAACAGTTTAAATACCTTTTAAAGGAACAACTGGGGGAAGATGGGTTCTATCAATAAACCTCTCCTCCCCTCTGCCTCTGACAGCTTTTTATAACTTAGAAGTGAAATACAGATTGGAACCTCATCTTCAGTAAGCAGTATCTGCACATTACTGAGAGTCCTACCTACTGTGAAAACAAGCAGACACTATCTCTGAATACACAGGAAGGTCTACAAGAGATCACCTGCTTAAGCACAGGGCATGGGGTAACTGAAGTAAGCTGAGCGGCAGTCAGAAGTGGTCTCAAAAAAAGGTTAAAGCATTTCAAGAGAGAAATTCTTCTTTATTTTAACTGATTAGAAAAATGAAGGAGTCAAATCCAGCTGCCATCCATGAGCTTGGACTCCAAGGCTGAAGTCAGACACTCTCCTGGCTGCTGTTCAGTGAAGTAACTGGGATATTGCTTCTACACTCAGAAAGTGGCCTCTGATCAGAGGCTGCCAGTTCTTCAAACTCCCATAATAGTTGTACACACTCGTACTCATAAATCCAGCTTGTCAAAATGACCAAGACTAAAATAAGCTGCTATTAGAACTGTTTAAACTAACCCTTATTACCTTCACGAAGCATCTACATGCCAAATCTACTGGCAAATATGAAAAGGCAGTAATCTCTAGCAATAGAGAGGAGGAAGAAGTTGCGACTTCTTAATCTGTCTCAGTTGTGGCTCTGCCTGATCACAAGTTAAGGTAACAATAGCAGCCTGCAGAGCCCACAGTTTCGCAGGATTAGCTGCACCACCAGGCTGGGTAAGTGCTGGGTACACGCTGGGCCATGGCTGTGCTGCACAGTAATAGTAGACAGACAGCTATGATCATGCTATACCTCTGCACCTCATAGCCTTAGAATCCTTGTCCTTGGTGAAATGAAAGTCCAGGAGCTGCAGGCAAAACTGACATCCATCTTCATCAGTAACAGAGGCCTAGCAGAAGTAGAGCACCCCCCTGATTTGGTGCACAATGTTTCCATAACAACCAAAGAATATATTCAACGTCCCTTAGGAGACAAGCTTCTCACTATTTACTTTCAGATAGAAAAAGCAGAGGCATAAAAGAAAAAACAGTCCACTTCCACCCAAAAACATGCAACACCACAAACACTTTTGTGGATGCATAAAGGGGAAGAGGCTTACAAAAAACAGCCCACAGAAATGGATCTACTGAATGATCAACTGCTGCTTAAAGCTCTTAATAATACAGATGGTACGCACCTGAAAACTACAAGGCTCATTCTTGTTTTGTGGGTTTGATTATATTCATCCAGGCACTGCTCCACAATGTCACCGAACATCTGAGTGCTTGGAATTTCAACATAAAGTCTTTCATCTCCCTCAAGTTCTGGAATCATGTAGTCACCAAAAAACAAACTTCTCATATTTTCTTCTGTCACCTGTAGTAAATATTCAACAAGTTATGATGTCAAGCTTAAAATTCAATTAAAATATTCCTCATTGGAATTTTAGAAGAAAAAGGAGAATTTAGACAAATACTCAAGACACAAGAACAAGCACTCTGAAAGATTTTGACTCACAGACAACACCCACTTCAAAATTCTCTATTTCCTGTATTAAACAACATATTCTTAATTTGTTCTTGGAACACGATTGGCTCAGAGAGCCATTAACAGTCTGAATAACCACAATCTTCAGATGACACCAAATTTATACAGATGCATGTTTGGCAATTTTCAATATATTATGAAACAGACAACTAAGAACACAGTTATTGCTGCTATACATCAATGAAATGATGGGGGAAGAAAACAACCAGAAAAAAAAGGAAGACAAGGCATATGGTATAACATGATTACACTCCATTTTAAATACCAACATTTCATAACAATTACAGAATGCTGTTTACCACAGAGTAACTCAGTCACAGCCTATATTTAAAAAGGGAATGTCTCCTAATTCTGTAAATCAGGTCTCTGCAAGTCCATTTAAGAGCCGTCACACATGTATTTCTCCTTGCAGGTACTGTACTATGTGCAGATCCCAGCTGCTTTTGTAATAGTGATTCATAAATTACTCTTTTTTCTGTTATGTTATCTCCCATTGACCAAAGATTCAGTACGTGCTCCTACAGGTCCAAGAAATTTTTTCTGAAAAAGTTGCTCTGCTCACCTACTGATTAACTGGTGGCTTTATTTCTATGTGCAGACTTACAGGAGCATAATAAAACACTATGCTTGGTAAATTAAATTTCTTAAGATATAAATACTCCAGGGTTTTTTGGTAAATCCGAAAAAAATCTTGCACTATTTTTTTAATTGAAGTTTTTGTTTCACTATCAGATACGTAAAATTGTTTTATGGAAAAGTAGTAAGTTTACCCACATTTTAAATAATATCTTTTTTTAAAGGATTTTTACATACAACAGTTAAACTCTTCCAAATTTTTTTACATCTTTTTTTCTTTTTTCCAGAGAAGCCATTTTGCCAAATTCAACTCAAATTCAAATTCAAACTTGCTAGTCCTCAAGTTATAATGAAATCAATTATTTTGCAAGAGGTTAAATGTGATACTCACGGGTGTGTTTCCTTGCTTCAGGTGTGTAAAAACTGAATCAAACGCTTCTTTGAAATGTTCTTTCACAATATCTTTCATTAAATTGAACAACCAGGTTCTATCATCATCTTCCACGAGACGGTCATAGAAGACACGAAATACCTCATGTACAAACAGCCGAATCATTACACGTTTGCTTGCAACTGATTGTCTCTTAATGAGCAAGCAGCCATGGATAACACGTGAAAAGTCACGCAGGTTGAACGTATAATGAGATTTGGCTGGTGTGGGCAAAAGGTTTTTGATGGCTTTCTTATATACCTTAAGATAATAACAACAACAAAGAACAAAATCAACAAACCAGTAACACTGACTGTATCATGACAAGAAATCTTAAATGTCTTCTAAAATAGTATTTCTCCAAGAAAAAACATTCTGCACTTAATAAATCCTAATAATGTCTAAGGATCTCAAACTCCTCTGAATATATCAGACCTCTTGACTTCCTTTAATTATATCATATCCTCTTCAAGTGAAGTATTGAATGATATGTAGATGGTAACTTCTTAGATTTTCAGTTGTTTGAATGTATTTGCATATCTACAGGTTACTCAAAAATAGTCAGTAAAAATGCTGAAGTAACAGACAGATCAAGTGCCTTCTGACTGTTTTGCTTTAATCTAGAATGCATCAGCTGTTGTTAGCTCATGCTGTTATGATAGAAATAGTGTCATTTCTCATTACATTGAGCATAAATCACATGCTGAAGTGAAATTTGAGAGACTAAAGTTCTAATCTGTCTGTGTATACTCATAGGTGAAGACAAGTATCAAACCCCAAACTGCTAAATAAAAATGTACAGTAAAATCACATTTTACAGGCTTGACTATATCCATTGCACTGAGTATATATTTCACCTGTTGTCCCATGTCCAAAGCCAATTCTGAAGCCCAGTTCTTCCCATGTACTAGGAGCTGGAGGGTACTGCTTAGCAGGATGAAAATCCATGTTAGAACAGATTATCTAGCAGGTAAATTTATAAGGGTCTAACAGTATAAACAAACTTGAAGGCACAGAAATACCTGCATGACTACTAGAAGACAACACTCTGAAATTGCTTTAAGATATATCCTGACAAAACAGAGTGGTTTAAATATGTAGTCAAATGAATTCAAATCCCTAGTAGCTGCTACTGTTATTTTCTGTTTAAAGAAGCAAAATTTGTGAATTTCTTGTGAACTGCTTGTTTGTTTTGGAAGGGTTAATTGAACCTACAAAAACATTTCCAGTGGCAGTAGTCAGTCAGCCTTGTGATTCATACACTGAATGCATTATCTAACAGTGCTGAAATACAAGCTCTGCAAGCCCTGGGAATGAGATGGATCCTGTCTTGAGTATGTCTTTGGGTGTAAGCAGAATTAGTGGGAAAGTCTCAGAAAGGCCTCAGTTCTGTGGCAGAAGGAAGTCACATCCCCTGTGAAACTTCAGCCGTTTGATTTTGCCTTTGAAGCTGATCAGATTTTCAGCCAGAATTTTCATGGGTCACATATTAGCTACCTAATGCATTTCCATGATGAATATTTATGGTAGGCAATAGATCAGTTCACACTGCTACTGATTTCTGCTACATAATAAGCCAACAAAGCTATACTTTGCTATTATGTCTGTAACTCAAAGTTTCTTTGCAAAAATGTCATGAATTGCTACTCCTTTTTTTATGTGTATGGTACATTGCAAATGTGATACTTGCTAAAATCTGTAACATGGAACATCACAAAACATCTAGAAATTCCATACAGCTGGGCTTAATGGCTTTCCCTTTTACAACTTTTTTATAGTATCTTTTGTCGTACTGGAGTCAGATTCTACAAAGCTGCATGTTCACGTTGGCTTCCTTAGGCTGCTGCCATGTGTCCACAATTAGCATAAAAACTGGGAGAGGAAGGAGGAAAGTGGTGAAGGTGATTTCTTCATTCTTAATCTCTCTGAGAAGGAATTTTGGAAGGGTTGCAATGGATATTTTCATTTTGCCTTTGTGTGGCATAGCTTTCCATGCCTGTCAGACCACCAAGAGATTCCAGTCTCATCTACTTAACATTATGTGGACGGGTACCATGGAGCACACATTAACAAAAATTCCAAGGCAATTTTCCGAGGTTAAATTAACTGAGAAGGTTACTACAACAATAAAACCAAGACAATTTCGTCAAAGCAGATGAGGCTAAATCTAAAATCTCTACTTCACCCACTAAATTATTTTAGAGCCAGTGGAACTTTACTGAACAAATTAAAGGACACTTCCACAAAGGTATTTGCCTCTTACCTCTAAAGTGGCAGTGACAATCTGATTTCCAATTGTGAAGAATTCAGAAGAAAATTCACTAGTCCGTAGGTAGAAAGCTACTACAGTAGAGAAGATGCGGAGCATTGTTTCATCGCTAAACGCATTCATTGTGCAGATGTTGAAGTGTCGCAAAAATCGAGGAGTTACAGGATTCCTCCCACCACCTGGAGGCCCCATAGCAGCAAGTAACTGTACATCAGCAAGTGTGATTTTAGATGTGTCCTTTAAATCATACCTTCAAAATAAATTGCAATGTGACATTTAGATAGTTACAGGCAAGATATATTATCTCTATTCAAGTGCAACAGATACTTGAGTGGTGCCTGGAATCACAATTCAGGCTGGAAGGAACCTCAGGAAACCACCTCTTCCAATCTTCCAAACTAGGCAGAGCCCAAACCCTCAAGACCTTTAGCTTATTTTTATTCATGCCTATTACCAGATCTGATTTAATCGTTATTTTTAAAAAATATTTTTAATACTGCTAAAAAATTTCTGATGACTAATAGAATTTTGGATGACAGTAAAAACCAATGCAATGAGTAAAATCAAAAGTTTTATATAATTGCATGTGTATATATCTACGAATCCCTGCCAATTCACTCTGAGGAGGAAGAAAAAGGAATATTACTGCACTGAAAAAAAAAAAAAAGAAAAATGCAGATATAAAAAAATCCAGGTGTCAAAGAATTATTTTTTTAGTTACACAAATACTGCTGAAGTTCAGCAACAAAACCTTCTAAGAAACCCCAAATCATTCTGATGATAAAATTCATAAATTGAAAAGTCACTTAAAGAGCAATGCAGAAGTTGCTTCAACGTTAAAATAATATCTTTATATAACCCAAAGCTATCTTAACATTTACAAAGCACTTTAAAATTTTTGAAAACAAAATTCAAGTAATTAATTATAACAGCAAATGCAGCAACAAAAGAATTTCAATTGTATTCTCAATAATTACCAAAATCCATGGTCCAAGAACTGTCTTAAAAGCTCTATGGGAGCCTGGGCCCCATATTTCTCCAAAGCAGGCATATTCATATCATCTACAAAAATAATGCACTTCTTTCCCATTGGAGGGCCAAAGACTCCCTTGCGCCTCTTGTCCAGCCTGGCCATAATAATGTTCTATAACGCAAACAGGAATATTCAAAACATAGATTAAATATTCATATACTATCTTTTTGAAACATAAATTACCTATTCTACTAACCTGGGTCTGATTGGCACTGGTTCGAGCTGAAAAATTAATGAAGAAGGGAAAGTAGCGCTCCTTTTCCAAGTTGTTCATTAATTTGTCCTTGATGTAGACAGATTTCCCAGTACCTGTTGGTCCCACTAACAGCAGCGGTCTTCACAAAGAAAGAAATAAAGCATACAGACTGCAGGAATCCAACTAATTATAACTAACTGCAATTAGCGGTCACAGGTTTTACTAACCTGCCCTGCTTTCTCTGCCTCTAAAAACATGACATGCCTTAAGAAGAAAAATGTTTTAACACATTCATGCAACCCTCTCACAATCTTAGTTTGCTTCCACCAACAAGACAAAGGGGACAATGAGAAAGAGACATTTCTCATTCCCTCATTCTACTGGCTCTGGAGTATGAACATACAGGGGAGTTAAATTTCTCATGACAGAGAACGTCATCAAAATTTCAGCCTTCAAATTTAACCTGAGACTGCTTTTTATTTTGTTCTCTTATATGATCTAATTGTAGCTAATATAACAGATTTTGATATGACTAATCAAAGAAAAAAGTATGTATTTAATAACCGAGGGTACAAAATTCTTGGGACTGTCATAACAGCATCATCAGAACAAGCACACTAAAACTGGATTATCATAAGGATTCATAAAAAAGCCAAAGACATGATTTAAGGCAACAAACAATATTGTTTGTAGTAAATGTCTATTTTTAACAGCCCAAATAAATTTCATGAATTTGATAAAAACAATGAAGTCAATGGAAATAATATGAAAGATTTCTACCTATGACCAATATTTCAGAAGTTTGCACTGAAGTGAAGCAACTTACTTTCCATGGGCAACGAATAGCTCTATCAAATAGGTATATCGGACTGTATCCATAGTTGGGACTATAATATCTTGAATCTTCACATTTTTATCACTGTAATTAATATTTTTAATAAATCTATTCCAATGAACCCAACATCCTCTGCCTTTCAGCTAGGAATAAATAGAGATGTAAAACAGAATGGTGTTACTTTTTCCTCTACTACTTCACCTTTAAAAAATGAAAATAATTAATTTTAATAAATAACTGAATATTAAATATTTCAGAATTTCACATATTTAGTTTGCTTTATCTCACTAATAAAGTGTTAAATTACATACCTAAACATACAGTCCTTTCTTTTCTTAAAGATTTTGTTCAGCCAAAATAAACAAACAAAACCATACTAAAACCAACAGGAGAACATACGCAAAAATTAAAAAGTGTAATTATACTTTAACATTTGTGAAGGATACTATAAACAAAATCATAATGTAAGCAAACTGCCTATGGGCTCAATAACCTGCTTTCCTTCTAGAGTCTCCCTGTCTTCCTTCTGTATTAAACCAGATCTGAGAGCATCAGCGTAGCCTCAGCGACAGAGTAACTGTAGCGTGGCAACATTATAAACACAGCTGATGTGTACATCTTGGCATTTTCTAAAAAAATTGGCCAGCACAATAATATTCAAGAATAAATTTAAAATGCACTGTGGTATTTAATCCAACAGTATACAACATACAACAAGTATTGTAAAGTTGAAATTCCATCTAGCTATATTTTCCTTCCACTCAGACTCTGAGAGTCTACTTCAGCCAAAGCAGAAGCAATCAATCATACCTCATACATGTAGTCATAGACCAAGCCTTTCTCTTCAAAGGGACACTCCCATTTTCCCACACTTGTTGGTACAGGATTTATTCCAGATTTCCCAGCCAGAGTTTCCCTCAAGAAATTATCAAAAATTATTCTGCTGTCACCATCACAAGTTCCACCAATGGACCAGACTGTGGCAAAAGCAAAGCAACCCTGCAAGGACAGAAGGACGAGCAGCTGCGTAAAACGTTGGCAGAGATGGACCTTGTACAACCTGCTTAACAAGCATCGTTCTGAAGAACACTGTTCGGTGGATAGGTGTTACAAGCTGGCCTTGAATAGCCCTGTCTTTCGCGTTCTGTTTCTTTTTCACAGGAGCAGTCATATAAGGTCAGACTAAAGTACCTGTCAGAAAACACCCTTCCCAAGGAAATGGTGCTCAACCAAATAAGCCAATCGGTGTTACATGAACACTTACTTCCCTTAAGAGACTCAAGACACTGCTTTAGCTAATTACTTGGCTAGTTAAAAAGCACATTTAACAAAAACACTGTTTATCCCCGTTAACTGGAAAAATAGTAAAATTTAAATCACATTTGTTACTTGTAAGACTTGGGTCTCATCTGGGCACCTTCAAAGTTTGGGGGGAGGGAGCAAGGAGGTAGTAAAATTGTTTCACGTCTCTTATTCCTGAGTTGTTTTGATTAGTCCAATTATTCCTGAGTACTGGCATATGCAGAAACAGATACACATTTTTCTACGGGTTGAAAAAACCAACCATAATCCATGCACGGATGTTTCTGTTGGTGGGATCTTCTTGCACAGTTCGACAAATCAACATTTCGAAAAGCCGTGTAAGAGATACTACAACATTGGTATTGCTTGTAGGTACCAGTTCCTAAGGGATACAAAAGGATGGGTATCATACTTCACATGTTCAATTAGTTTATCTTTTGGAGCTAAAATATTAAAATAATTAGATAATTAGTGAATTATGAACAAGTATTTGAAGGCAAGATTTACGCCTTTTTATTTAAAAGACCATTTGCCCTCCTCTGTCCTTGAAACGTCAGGACATTTAGATTGGTAACATGTTCATGGCTACCATGTGACCACTACAATCACACATCTTAAACCAAAAAACCCCCACGGAAGTAACTGCAGCAATATATGTGCAAAAGCCTAAACACGGTATCACACAGCGTTGAAAGGAACTACATGTATGTTTCCTCTAACACTTAAAAACTACTTCCCTATTCAACATGACATCTTTGAAGAAAAAAACGTATGCAGGAAATTCTCTTGTGAAGACTTTTCACTCAGTGTTTTAAATACTTAACTTTTGAAAAGAGCAAGGTGAAAACTATGATCAACTTGCAAGTCTTAGCTAGCATTTGCATTTTAACTTTCTAAACTGGACCCAAGAGTTGCCCTTCTCAACTTAACAGGAGGCTGCAGCACATTCATCCTAACTGTGTTTGTCAGGAGAGAAGAGTCCCTCCCTACCAAGGGTAACAGAATGGAAATGGCCACCTAGCTACTGCTGGAAAAACGGCACAAATACCTTGCACTGTTTCTGACGGAGCCTTAACGCTGGCGGTATTAACCACTCAAAAAGTCCCTGCAGAAGACCTTGATGTCCCTTTGAGTTAAGAGGTTCAGGCAGTTTACTCAACCAAGAGGTAACAAGTGGCCTCCAGCCCAGTTGAGAAGGTTCCAAATAGATCATGCCACAACGACTGACTGTAGCAGGCTAAGGAAAAATAGTAATCTCATTTTAATATACACCGAATATACTGAATTTGGTTTATACTTTCATTAAATACACAACTTACTGATGCCTGGGAAAGATCCATTGTTTCAAAAATAAGATTCATCTGAAGGGACATTTGGATGATTTCCCCACTCATCAAACAAAGCTTTAATAATAATAAAAAAATAATCAGAAGGAAGTTTAGAAAAAAAATTGAGTCATAAATTATGCTTCCTATCACAGCAGAGTTCTACATGAATATCAGCAAAACCAAATATAACCAAAGGCAAGGTCAACCACATTAAATGCTTAATCACTTGGAGAAATTTTTTTTCAAGCTTTGGCTAAATTCTTCACTTCAATCATAGTACTCCACCATATTCCACTAGAAGATTCCTTACAGGTAACTATCATTCTTGCATAACACAGGATAAAGAAAAGACAGCAAGCAAAAGGGAGACAGGATATCTGTTGCTATTGCGCTAATACTCAAGCATTCCAGCTTGCTTATTAGTAGTCCAGTTTGAGTATTTTGACATACTCTCATCCAGAACTTAAACTTAAAATACCATCTCTTGGTTTTATATTTACTTTGAGATTCCTAGGGCCCATTTTCAAAAGTGCTGTAAGGCTACAACTTAGACTCCAGAAGTCATTAATTTTGAAAATACAATCTGTTGTATCTTGGGATTGTCTTTAAATTTAAGTCTAAGTTTTTGCAAGTGGGATTTACAATAATTACAATTAAAAGTAATTTTTAAGTTTATATTTCAATTATTTAGTTACAAACTTATAATATGACATTAAGGAAATACTATGCATTTAATGCTTACAACTATGCTTACAACTTGTTACCAAAGCCACCTTGCACTTGCTCTTCTCGCCAGGCCCTGCTGTTTCCATTTTATACATAGAAGAACATTTTCAAAATGTCACATTATTTTATTTAGGCATTTATTTCCACTAACTGATACCTTTTTGTTGTCATCCAGAACTGTGTTCATGCTTTCTATCCAGAGAGTATCAATTGGGCCATCAAAGATAACCCATTTGTGCTCAGGAGTCTCAGATAACGCAAATTCTCTGAAAGTATTAGCAATTATACCGTCTGTCCACTAGAGGGGAAGAACGTAGGAAGGAAAAGTAAGACACAGTACTCCAAGTTCAACTCAAACGGCAAGTAACAGAAAAACCTTCCATGTCCTCTGCATCATTCCTCTCTTCTAATTATTCTTTTCTTGTACTGCAGAGAGCAGAACATAACTTTCACCGTGGGTCATCCAACACCAGCAAATCTTAAAATAGTGTTTTTTTCACTTTAAAAAATATTGTAACAAATAGAAGACTGGCAATTCAATTTACAGAAACGTAGAAGTGAAGTTGTTCTGCTCTGTCTTGCATCTGTTTCTCTCCAGAATCACCCTATGTTTCACATTCACTTCTTCACATTGTTTCTTCTCCAAACCCAAGATTCACACTTGGGGATCCATGAGTTCATAAGTATTCCTAGATAGTTTTTGCATTACTTGGATTATACTAGTTAGGAATCGATAGAGAAATGGAAACAGGTAAGTTTGGTATGATTTCCTAGCATAGATGCACCTATCTTAGGACAATGACCCTCAGAATGGCATTGCTCAAATGGTATTGGTTAAAATAAAATTTACAGTTGGTTCCCATCTGTATTTAAAATCATAAAATTATGATTTCAGCTGTTTACTATTCACAATAGTGGAGGTCTGACATATACAGGAAAAGTTTTTAAAAAAGAGAAAGCACTAGAAATAGTACAAAGTAGGAAAACCAGACAGGATTATTAGTTCCTAGTCTTGAACCCATACTGGTATGTTTGCTGCTTCTTTCTTAAAATCAAACCAGTATTTTAACTTATAGCACAGCCCTAAAAACACTGTCTGGAGTCCAGGGAACAGATGAAGAAATGCTGTCTGGTATTAGGACTTAAAAAGCAGAAGTAGAAGCATTGTAAACTACCTTTCCTGGCCCCTGAAAACAACTGTGAATGCCACCATGAGTTAACCTGAAGTTAGAACACACTTACCCAAGTGCACTCATACAAACCCCAAGAAAGCCACAGCAGGTGAGAGAGAAAGAAACAGATAAAGGTGAGCATTTCCTATACACTGTTTTAAAAACATACATTACCTCATGGGAGACTGTATCAAACTGCCCAAAAAGCTGCCCCATAGTGATTGATTTTGGATTCACCGTTCTAAAAATTACTTTTTCTTCTTCACCATAACCACGTTCTTTCATAAGAGACAGTGTATCTGCCAACACATGTAGAACTTTGGTCTTCCCAGAAAAAGATTCCCCTACCAACATAAAACTGTTAGATGAAAAAAAAAAAATGCTATTAATAAATTTGTCTTGCAATTTAGACTTTTACCAACCACATGAAGGCCAGCCATCATTCACTTGATTAAAGCTAATTTTCACCTAATTTTGAAAAAGCAGAGTAATTAAGTCTAGTTCGTATATACAAAACATCACTTAGACAAAATCAGTTTATTTGCACATGCAAATCTAATCACACAGCCACCACACGCGAGCTGTCCTCTAAAACCTACATTTACCACCACACTAGTTCATTCATTTGCTGCATCAAAGATTACATTCTAGTTACTTGTCAGTCTAGACAGAGTCTGGAAGAATGCAAACAGTCGGAACATGTGTTATACACACACACACACAAATCATCAAACCATTGAAAAGATGAATTAATGAGCTGAATATTAACAGTCATATGGCTAATATAATATTGTATAGATTTTCTCCACACTATTCAGTAATAAAAGTGAGCAATAAAATGGCAGGAATCTGATAACTAATATTTTAATATAGACAAACTTTTACAGTCCTAAGTCTTCACCTTACTAAAATTGTTATAGAGGTGAGGCTACTTCTGATATCAAGAGTAGCACAATTCCCCAGACATACAATCACAAGAATTTTGGTACATGTAAAAGCAGTATTGTTGATCAACTGTTCCACTACATTTTGCCCCCCTTAAGGCCTTTTATACTTGATGTAAAGAACCACTATGGTATAAGCCAAAATTGCAACAAATACTGCTTGTGAAACAGCAAGAAGAATCTTACCCATGTCTAACAATCATCATTTCATAGGTCTGTATCATTTTCTCTATAAAAGCTTTAACAGGTTGGACATTATGTCGAATGCAACATTCGCTGGCACATTCCAGAAAATTCTAAAATCAAAAAAGATCATAATCTTATCATTGCTACAGTTTAAATTACTGTCTTGGACTACAGTAGAATAGTTTAGGCTCATCAGTAAGGGTTTCAAAATAATTAATAACTGAAATACTATTAATCAACAAACATCCCTGGAGAAAAACAAAATCAATTCTGTAGTTTATATACTAGAAGAGGAGTTAACTACGGTTTTTCTCTAGAGGAGAAGGCATACCACCATCAGGAAACCAACAATGTGCTTTGGAATAATACGTTTTTAATAAGGCTCTAGTATTTACTGGAAATTTGTGAAAAGTTAAACTATTTTGTCTTTTCCAATATGCTCATGTTCTTCCCAACCATCCTCCTACAAAGGAGCTATGCTTTAATTGTTGCTATAAACAAAAGAAAATACAAACACAAAGCTTAATCTCACTTCATTATGTCCAAAAACTTGGAAAGAAATTGGCAAAAGACCCTAAAAATTGGTAAATCTGCAGGTCAATTGCTGATCTGCAGGGTCCCTTACACAACCCTTCTGGATGTAAGGGAACTCAGATGGGAATTATACTCAGAACAGATACAAGAATTTTCTTTGGCACTAAGTTTCACTGCAAACACTCAGCAGTTTTCCTTATCTTCCAATTACTCACAAATTACTGCATTAATTACACTTGGTTAAAAACAAAACACCACAAAACAACACACAATGATTATTACCAAGGAAAAGATTACAAGTGTACATACATTGTAGTCTGCACTGGGAAGCTTGATTCCAGGAAATAAATCACTAGTTATACCCATGAACAGAGGTATATCATGTGACAAAAATTTGGGCTCATTCACCTCCTTAATTGATCTAAGAAGCTAAAGGAAACAAATACAAGTTTTACCGTTCTTATTAAAAACACAGAATAAAACTGCACAGCAATTCAAATACTCTCATATTTAATAAATATTCCTTAAGAATTATTCCCTCGGGAACTCACCAATATATCTTCATCTTCCGTAGGAAATTTCAATTTTAGATTCCCAGCAGCCACCAACACAGCTTTAACGGCTCGCATACCATAGTCATAGTGATACTGAGAGGAAAGCTGTTCTGAACAAAGCCTGTAGGTCATTACTATCTTCACTGACAGTGACTTAGCATTCAAAAATCCATACGAATAGAGAGAAATTTCTGCTATCAGAGCATAGTTAGGAACCATCATGGCTACCGTTCGGAAAAGAACCTGAAATACATACCCAAAGAAATACCTTTAAATAAGCAGTTGAGGAACATAAAGTAATTCAGAACTTTTGCAGGTGATGGGTCAGGATTCATCCCATCACAGCACTTCTAACTGAAAACAGTAGCAGCATTGAAATTACGTACTGCTCAGTTAGTATGATGAGGTAGGCTGTGGATTGTTTAAAACAGGTACACTGGAAAGCAGTGGCCTGCAGAATAATTGGGAGCCAATGAAACAGAAGAATTATCAATGTTTGCAGCTCAGTAGGAAGCTAATGCAAATAAGCTGCCACCAAGATTCATCTCAACGTACAACCTGGTGCAGAAAAGACACCGTCTCTCCCAGCTCTTTTCCCTCGCCACTGTCTCAGGAATGCAGTTTGCCCAGTACACGGATACATTCAGCACAGCAGAAAGCAAAGGAGGGTGGTGTGCATGGCAGCTGAGAGAATGCACTTCCAGTAAGCAATCTGCAGTTGGTATGCACTTCATGCTCCATTAACTCTGCCTTGGGCTAGCATTCCCAGTATAGGTCCCACCACGGCAACTTGCCCTGGCCCAGCAGCTCAGTGCCATGTGGAGTCTAGAACAAATACTGTTCTAAAAGGCTCCAGGCCACTTGGCTGAAGCCAAGCCTTCGCAGTGGAACAGCTAATCTAGTCAAAACAATCATCTCAAAGATTTTATTTAATCAGGCAATCTAAACAAATCCATTACGTGTATGAAGTGCAGTTCGCTAACACCTCTTTTAAATAAGACGTTAAATAGATACAATGTGAAAATACTTTTTAAAGCTTATTTTTCCAACATACCCTTCCATGTTAAAAAAGGCATCATCCAAGTTTTAAAATCTACCCTCAGCCTGACACTTGCCAGTTTACTCCCTATAGCATTACAGCCTTTGGCCTGGAAAAATGATCGTAAAAAAACCTCAAATAGACAAAAGAAAAAAAAATTCCTTCAAAAAGAATAAAGTACTTACGGAGAAAAAAAAGAGACTTCATATGTGTAAATCATAAAACAAGTATATGTTTATATTCCAGGTGATAGAGTCTGAATTACTACTAGGAACACACGTGTCTCCTTTTTTTATAAATTCCTTCTTAAGTAGAAGCATGTATTTTATTATTTTACCTTCAGATTATCTGGAAGTTCCGAACGTCCTGTATAACCTGGATTCATAGTAATAGCTACAAAACAGTTGGGGTTAAGCTTCAGTTCAGTTCCTTCAAAAATAAATGTTTCTAGCTTTATCTGTATGGCTCTCTGGATGCAAAGGATCTGCTGTGCCACAACAGACAGGACTTCGAGTTCAATGCGATTGAATTCATCGAAACACACCCACGCACCTGATGAAGCCAAACCCTTGAAAAACTGCAAATGAAGAAAGACAGCGATAATATTGTTAACAGAAACTTGGAAGTTTCAAAAGAAACTAAGAATATCATGTTGGAAGTTCAATTACATGAAAGATATAATTATGATAATAATATCTAAGCTTGTTTAGAGCAAAGATCAGTGATGTACTGAAGAACAAACCATTTTGGTTCTAAAGAAAGCTAAATCAGAAGATCTCCTTCCTGTGTAAGCTTGTTTCTTTCACATTTTAATTAGCAACTTTAAGATTAAGATTTTGTAAAGCACAGAACATCGAACGTGTAGAGACCAGTACATAGTGTCCAAGGGTAGCAAACCACAAGTGCCACATTTAGGTGTCTCTGCAAAGCAGGGACACTACCATTTTCATCTTAAAAATAAAATACAAAACACCTTTATTTTTTATTTACCTTTCCCATTGCGAGGTAATCAAGGCCATCAGAGCAGTTGAAGACAACACACTGAACAGCAAGAGCTTTAGCCAAATCTTTGGTGGTCTCTGTTTTACCTGTCCCTGCCGGACCCTCTGGGGCACCACCGAGGTTTAAATAAAAAGCTCCAATCTAAGAAACAGAAATAGTTTATGGAAATTAGTAGTAATTAATTCATATGAAATTATTCTGAGTGAAAACAATACATTAAATTGCACTAGATAGTTTCACACAGTCATTGCATCTAACAGAAAAAGTATGGTTATACTAATATCAAAAATAATCTGAATTTACTTACAGCTTGGAAATATACACAAAAGAATTTAATTTTGACCCTAGCAGAGAGTTTAATTATAATCATGGCCATGATTGCTTACTTATATTTTACTGGACCCAGTCTTTCAGTTCTTGCTTAGATAAATCTTTCAAATTAAATTTAACAGAATTAGTTGGTTGCTACTCTTTTCCATCTCTGTTACCCCTTTAATATACTTTTTCCTCTTTTCTTTTGCTTCCCCACACTGTCACCCTCTGTTGCATAGGTATTCCATTGACCATTCCATATTCTCTCCTATATTCCATTCAAGTAGGAAGAAAATCAGGCAGAAAAAAAAAAAAAGCTGCAGACTCTAAACAAAACTCAGATGTATTTGGCTTCCAAACCACAGTTACAGAGCCACATCTATACTGACGAGCACTGGGAACACTGTATTGAGACCTTGGTGGCAAAGGACGAGACTTCCGTTTGCCGGAGTGCCAGGCTACCAACTGCTTTGCTCCTAGATTCAAGATCTGTGAGCCTAAAAAAGAAACAGACCACCAGCTGCATCGCCCTCTCACATCAATCTACCTTGACATATCTTGAGGCACGAAGTATCAGCTACAACCAGACCATAAAACCAGCAGCTACAAAGAGGGCAAAAAAATATCTTCAGATGCATCAGTCAGGTCCTGTCAGACCTTTTCTTTCATAAAACATGCAGAGTTTGTGATTAGGTCTCCACAGCACGAAAATTGCCATCATGCAACAGGAGGAGGATGGATGCCTAGTAAAACTTGAAACCATACTCCAGTTAAATAAACTGGAGTAAACAATTGTCAGAAAAGCCATCCCTAAGATAACTTTGGTAACTTAGAGTTGTCAGGTTAGTTGAGGATAGACCAGTACAATAATAAACACCTCTAACAAGAGCAGGGATACCAAAAAGTTCCCAAACTGTTTTACTAGTCTTAGGAACAACATGATCACAAGTGGATCCTTCTTTGTTTTATTTAGCAACCACAGAACATCAGAAAAGGATTTTATGTTCCCGTAATCTAGACAAATAAAAATACTGGGCAATTTTTCTGTTTGTATTTTAAAAATACACATCCACAACACAACAGTCCACTAAATTTCCATCACATTGGCGGGCTGTTCAATATTTGTCATTGTAAGTCAGTTTCACATTCAATATTCTGTAGAAATTACCATCTTTGCAAACCACTTCTTAACAGAAATACCAGAGTCTGAGAGCAAGTGCAAACCCTAAAAGTATGGCTGTAATCAACAGCCTAAGAAATGTTATACTACAGGAAGTACAGTATTTAGTAGCACTGGTGGAAGATCATACCAAGGTGCGGTAGCACCTGTCTGTAAGAGGAGTGATGACGAGACGTGGTGTGTTTCCAAGGTATTCATAGGCATATTTTACATTGCAATTAATGATGCAGACATGAACGTTCTCAAACTCCCAATAATATCGTAGTTGTGCAAGCCACTGAAAGTCTGTTTCACTCTGCACGCCTGATAAACACAGAATGGAAAGCAATCATAAAAGACGTTTTAGATAACTGAATTTTCTATTAGGTTTAAATGTAAAACAGCTTTGAAATTATTAATGGTGATGCTCACATCCAAATACTCACATACATATCTTCTAGTGGAGGGTGTCCCTGCCCCTGGCAGGAGGGTTGGAAATAGATGGTCTTTAAGGTCACTTCCAACCTAAACCAACCTATGATTGATACTGTTGTCTTTTAGGCAGAAAAAAATCAGATTGGCTAACTTTTAAAATTATCTATGTATTAAGATACATGTGAAGAAAAATGTTTTAAAAGCTAATTACCACTTTCAATCATTTCCATGAGGACGTCTCTAGCATGAACGTCAAGAGTAACCAAGGCACCTAGTGTAGTCCTTGTTTGCTTTGACAGTTTTCCTCTTACCAGCTCTACAATATCGTTAAGTTGAAGCTGAAGTGTGTCATAATAATCCTTTAAACTCTAGGAGAAAAAATTATGTCACGATTATATGAGTTTCAAGTGTTTCAGACTTCTTCATGTTGACTAAATATCTTAATAGAGATTGCTTATGATGTCATTCTTTTACACTGCCATGTTTTTGCACCACCTTCTCTCATTCACAGACACGCATCAATGCTGCGAAGCTACATTTTAATCTATGCTTGCCTAAACGAGAATATTCAGGAATGTGAATCAAATGTATAAATCACTGTAGATAAATCCATGTATAGGCAAACTAATATGCTGATCCTTTCTCAAGTTTTATTTTGATTGTAGAAAAAAAGCTGCAGTTAAAAATTAATGCCAACTTTTAAAAAACATTATGCATTACAAAGTACCTCTGGTCCACTGCAAAGAACTTCATGTACCTCGCTTGTCCAGAACATCTGAGACACACACAATACTACTTGTCCAGGCCACTCCAGAACCCACCTTTTTCTCTCAGTCTCTAGATAAGCCTGAAAAAGTTAAAAACAGTATGCAAATACAGTGACAGTGCATATGGATCAAAATGTAATACAGAAGCATATAATGTGATCCTATGAATATTCTTTGCTAAAAATTATTTTCCTATTTTCAAAGTCCAAATGAACTTTTAAATTCCCTTTTCCCTTAGATTTGCAATTTGTTACCAAATAAATTTGAAAATTCTTGCAATTATCTTTTCATGTTACGTAAACATTCACAACTTGCTAACTTCATACAAATAAACATTTTCTTTTAGGAGGAAGCAAACATATTACTAGTGTTGCATTTCTACCTTGCAATTTATTTCTATCA
The DNA here is from genome assembly GCF_000690775.1 of Eurypyga helias. Taxonomy (NCBI): domain Eukaryota; kingdom Metazoa; phylum Chordata; class Aves; order Eurypygiformes; family Eurypygidae; genus Eurypyga; species Eurypyga helias. Next base: position 20,777 of record NW_010270207.1, on the reverse strand, counting down.
GGTGATATATCCTATAAACACAGTATTGCTGCCAAGCTTTTAAAAGGATTTATAACCAGTGTTAAAGGAAAAGGACTTGACTCTTAATTCAGTCTAAACTCTGACTTATCTCACTGCCCTATAAATACAAGTCACATTTTAACTTGGTTCTTGCCTCATAACTTCATCAACTCTTGTGTTTAGGAAGAATTTTAGAAAGCCAAGAGACAGCCTTGAAATAAAGAAAGGTCTATTTGTGCCACATTTATTAAATTATTGCAAACCCCATACCATTCTTGCTCTAGCAATAACATCACGTATAGTCTTCAGCATAATATCTTCTACTTGAATTAACCACTTCTCCACTGCACCTCGAGCTTCAGAAGTAGAAATGGTTGAAATCAGTTCTACACACTCTCCTTCAGAACTGTACATTGCTTTAATGTCCAAATTGGGAAGGAAATGTAGCTTAGCAATGCCTTCAAAACACTTCTTCAAGTGAGGCTGAACTCTGAGAGGATCCTTAGTCTCTGACAGGATCTCCAACATTTCATCATTGGACAAGAAAAAGAAACTAAAAAAATACAGAAGAAAAAAAGAAAAAAGCCAACTGTAGTACCAAGCTACTTTAAAGGCTAACCTTATTCACAACAAAATAAACATACAGAATCTTTGGGTTTAAATAGCCTAAACTCATCATACCGGGGAAAGAAGAGACGTTTTTTCTCAAGATAAGCATTAAGCCCTTTCATGATTTTGTCAAGAAGCTCATTAGAGTTCTGAAGTTTCTCCAATAATCCTATCAAGGAAGTAGCAACAAGAACCTGTAACAACATGCAAACTGTAAGTCATAAAGAAGATACTTGAAACAGTAGAAATCACGCAAAAAAGCACTGATCCAACAACAACAACAAAAAAAAGAGAGACACACACTACTGTTTTGTTTTGCTACTGTGCATTTTCCTTACCCTTGGGTCTTTGGTGCAATACTTCATAATATCCCTCCAGTATCTATCCACAGTCTGAAAGAGACGCCCCTCTTCTGGCATCTGTTGCATAATATCCTCAGAAGAAAATATCGGTTCCAAATAAAGCCACTGTGCTTGCACTTTCAGCCATTCATCAATAATCTCCTGAATTTGAATTAAGTGATTTTCCCATTCCTTAATAAATATTTAAAGAATGTTACTTTAGTATTTGCAAACAAATAATGCTAGAGAGAATAAACACTGGGAAGGTAGACACTGGTAGCTAGATTCCACACAGAAAATAAAAATGTCTAGCAGTAACCAAAATAAAAGAAAAATATTTAGGTGTGTAGGTTCTTCCACATATACAGAGGACCAGGAGAGTACAAAAAGTTTAACTTAAGTAGAAATGAATTTTCCAAAATGCAGTTAGTATGTCAGTGCTATGATCTTCAACAACTTAATGGGTAAGTTCTACCCAGGAGGCTACCAGGGACAAATTCTGTTCCATCTCTCCACAGCAAGGAGCTCTTGGTTTGCAGCTGAATTACAGCAGGGACACAATACAAGAAAGGCCACACTAGATCACAGGAGAGATCCAGCCAGCCCAGTATCCTGTCCTGGAAGTGGACAACAGCAGACACCTCTGGAAGAGGCTGGAAAGGCTGCCTGTAAAGAGTAAATACTACCTATGTTCACTGAGCCTGCCTGAACCTGAAGATTTCCTACATAAACCAACAAAGCACTAGGGAGGGTAACTGCAAAGCAATTTCACCAGCTTCCCTCCTGTCAGTAGTCAGGTGTTAGCACCACAAAGACTGCTCTAGCCCTGAAAACACAAAAGCAGGTATAAAGCAATCCCATCATTGGCCTGAGGCGTTCTCCCAGCCCTCAAGAAGGTTTCTTGTCCACACAAAAACACCGTTTGGAGTCCAAAACTCAAGGATTAAATCACTAAGTATTCTTACTAACAGCAATAAAAGCATAATTTCCAGTTATTAAGAAACAAGGTTGAAGACACTAACAGAAATAGTGATTTTTAAAAACATGCGAAGAACCACGTTCTCTTAGCTGCACTTGAATCTAAAGAGAAGAGGGAATTCCAACACAGAAATAATGTAAGTAGGACTTACATGAACTCAAATGAATCTTGCTGAAAATCAATGAAAAAATTTCATTAACAATAAAGCTGTAACACAACTGCACACCCTTGCTTTATAGTTATCCTGCAATTAAAATGGTTGGGAAAAAAAGGACTCAACATACCCTGATTTCTTTGTCAAATGGTTTAATGAAAGGTGATCCTTTCATCGTCTGAGTTTTCATAATCTGATCATCGAGAACAGCTTGAATCTCATCTACTGCGCACAGAATATGAATACCAGTCTCACGATACACACTAGTATTGAAGGAAATTGAATCCCAGGTTTCCATCATGGCATGCATTGCTTTCTCTAAGGAAAATTCCTACAGTTTTAAAAAGAAAACAGTTTATGTTAGTCACTGCATTATTTTTTTTTCAGCTCATTAATTCAATATATAAGCTTATCTAAGTAAGTAAACTATTTTGCTCTAAGCGCATAAATTAACTACTTCTTGTTATTCTTCGTAGTATATCATCTTGTAGTGTACAGCAATGAGTACACTTGGGAAACACTAATGACATAACACGAGATACAATTGTTTACACACCAACTGTTACCATCTCATGGGTCAAAGTCTCACCATATCTCTTTTGTTGCATAAGGGCAAAGACAAAAAAATTCTAGTAAGCCATAAAAGCCATCACTACGAGACCTGATTTGTCACTATCAAATCTGTATGCTTACCTTGCTTGCACCTACACTTACAGCTTCAAACTCTTCCAAATAAGGGGTTAGGTTGTGCTTTAAAATTTTTCTCAGGGTAGTTCCAGAGTCTGGTGTTAAATCATATCCTACTATATTTGACATCTGCTGCCAATGCCGAGTTCTCATGCCAGGGTTACAAAAGATAGTCACAGTCGGAATATTCTCCTAATAGAGGAAAAACATTTATAAAAGAAAAATTGTGCAGAAGGATCCATTCAGTTAACCACTCCATTTCTGAATAATTGTAGTAAATCACTGAAGAAGAAATATAAAACTATTAAGAACAGTCTTAGCAGAAAAAAGGAACAGTTTTTCAGCAATGTTATATTAAATTTGGCTTCCATTAACATAACATACAGTCCCATTTCAAAATTTCCAACTACATCCTCAAATGTTTCTCTGAATCCAAAACTACTTTTCCCCTGTATGCATCCACTCGTTAACAATTCACATTCCTAAAACTACAAGGATATCCAAAATCCAATTCTATTAAAATCAAAGGGACAGTACAAACTGAAAATGGTGATTCAGAGCTCGCTCTCTCCCTGTAACAACAGGAGTCTCTGACATGGCATCATCTGCCTGTACTGAGTGCTGAATTTAGCATTCGTCCCTCAGCATCAAATATTAATATCCCTCATCTTTTCTTACCTTGAAGTCTTTAATCTGTTCCAGAACTGCAGAACACATTGTAAGAGTTGGATTTGCCTTTGTTTCCTCTTCTATCTTCTCTTCTACGGTTCTCCATTGTGTTGTCTTTTTCAGCTCCTGTTGAATTTTCTTCTGCTTTTGCTGGAACTGTCTTGAAACTTTGTCTATCTCTCTAAAAAACTCATCAACTTCAGCCTCCATGCTTTCCCCATTTAGTTCCAAAAAGGTACCATCCATCCATCTGAGAAATCCCACAAAGATAGAAAACAGAATAACACATATAGTCCACAAATAATTAACACTTTGGTTTGCAACATATATGAGATGTAGATTAATTATGTAAATTCCAGCAAGGATTGTTTTTCTGATTATTGTCATCCTGTGCAAAATTCTAATGGATTGATCACACACTTCCGTTTATTTGTGCAATTCTCTCAAGTCACATACTGAAACCAAGTAACTGCACAGACTGAGAAATATGTAAGTTCTGGATAGAGATCAACATATGACATCAAAATACACCAGCAAAAAAATCCATGGTTTCCAGCCATATCACATTATAACTCCCAGAGATCGCAGGAACTGGTAAACAAAGTCACTTCATTTAGCCTCAGACATACTACAGTTTTTGTGGGAGGACCTAGCCACCAGATAGCCAGATAAGCATCTGAGCATACCTGCACGGCACACTGCAGAGTTGTTAGGTTAAAAACGGTTTCTCATCATAGACTGTGAGCTTTCTAACTGAACTCCTTCCTTCTGTGGTACACAAATGGCTAATAACTAACCAACTTTTTTCTTCCTAACGCATTTCTTTCACAGGGATTGTGTTATTATAGGCTTCACCAGCATGACCAATACAGTTAAAACCCATCATGTGATGCACTCCTTTGCGTTACATTAAAAAACACAAAAATACTCCAAACCTTGGCAAGTAATTTCTAACTAAGTAATTTCTAATTAAAAACAACAACTCTGACTATATTACTATATTTGTATTGCTAACAACAAATAAACATTTATAGGAAAATGAAGCCGTATTCTACATCTGACATGAACAAAACCAGCACAAATATTTTTCCCTGCTCTCCCTCATTTCAAGCACTGAATTACCTTTTTTCCACTTGCTGCCATTTCAGTATAAGATGAAAGAGTTTCTGATATGGCTCAATCTCAACTTTTAAGTTGTTGAGGAGTGGGAAGTCACTCAGTTTCCATTCGAGCAGAGTTTCTTCTTTATTAATGAGAGCTACTGTTTCATCAGCCTCCTGAATGCGTTTCTGTAACGTCCTCAGGTCAGCCACATACTGAAATCAAATAATGGTATGGCTTGAGACATAACCAAGTGATGCTCTGAACAGCTACCAAAATAAGATATCAAAATATAATATCTTTATATTTATTAAGATTTTAGAAAACATGAGTTAAAAACTCATCTTCTTATCCTTGAGACTGTGAAGAACCCAGATTAACACTAAGAAAAATAAAGCTGGTTTTATCATTACTGAATTTAAGAGCATAAAACCATTTTCAGAATGTTTGAACTTTAAAACTGACTGTCTGAGGAGGCAGGCATACACGTTTTTATGTACCTGACATAAGGGCAACTAGGATTTACTAGTTTAGGATTTCCATTTCGTGCTCTGAAGTTGTTTGGGTTTTGTTGTTGTTTTTTTTTTAACAAAATTACTTAGTACAGTTGTGCTATCCTTCAGTTAAAGCACAGGACGTGCTCTGGTGATTATAAAATACTCCTAGAAATCTGCAAAGTTCTGGAGCTGTGGTCTGCTCTTCATTACCAGAAAAAGCAAGTTTTGAGGTTCACAGGAAGAAAAAAAAAAAAAGATTAAATTTCTACCAGTCACTCTTTTTAACCTGCCATTTTTTCCCTTCAGTTCCTCAATACATCAAAAACAGGTAAGGAAATTCTGATCCCACTGAAGTTAATCATAAATAATGTCACTGGGGCCAGAATTCCATGCAATATGGTTTATGTAAACCAGAGTAAAAAAATAATTCACTTTATACATCTGTAATGTCTCAGTGTTTGCTGGGACTACCTATTGCCTAATTTAAGCAGAACTTTATAGTAAACTTTAAGTCAAATGTTATTGTCAATGTAATACAAAAAGGGGAGGGTTGAGGGGCATTTTATGAGTTTGTTCATTATGGCAAGAGGATAATAAACACACATTTGTTAAAATAACTCATTACTTTTAATTCTAAGTTTCTTCCATGATGTCTTTGCATTCAACACACAAAACATTTCTACCCATTTTATACTAAATGTTAATCAGACCTGTTGCACGCAATCCAGTTCTGAGTATTCTTCAAACTCTGCCACAGAACGTGTCAGCTTGTCTAATTCCACCATCAGTTTCTCATATTTATGTATTAGTTCTTGCTCTCTCTTCTGTTCAGTCTGTTCCATCAGCTACAAAACAATTGATTGTTTTTTTTAACGATAAAAAAGCAACACAAAAGTGGCTGTAAATCCTTTCAATGATTAACATACATAGTACCATCTAAATAAAACCCTTAGCACAGAGAGAAAAGAAACAATACAGGTAAGTTATTATCCTTACAATAATGAAAATTTCTTCAGAAGTTGCTTCCTCTATGTCCCACTGAAGTGCTGGCAACTTCTATATGTTAATACAGAACCCTTATCTCCACAATCAGAGCAGTTAGGATTGCCTTAAAGGCCTCCGTTGGCAATCAGACAGAAAAGAGGAAAGTTCCAACTGCTACAGCATGAGGTGTAAACACCCTCAACAGAAAGGCTGGCTGTATGACAGTAAAAAACCAAAGATTCTCATCATTGGGATTCAAGGTTTTAGTGCCAAAAGAGGAGAAATCTACGGTTGTTGAAAGCCAATGCTATCCCCCATGTATCTAGTGCTAGAAAAGGCAGAAATTCTAGAGTGTAAGGCTGCTCTAAGGCACAGGGTCTGTGCTCAGGGAGGTTACTTCTAAGGTACCAAACAAGAAATCAGCTGAGGCAGAGGAGCTCTCCTAATATAAGGACACTTACTGCCACGCAAAAATTATGAAGCAGACAAACAGAACTTCTCCAAAGGAGAAACCAGTCTTTTCCTCCTACATTAGGGTAAGAACGATCTCATACCTGAGAGTATAAAATGGCAGACCCTGTACCACAATTTTCACTAAATAGAATTTGAACATGCATCATGGACTCTCTGTGTTCAAGTAGAAAATGAATTTTACTCATTTATGTTTTGGATTAAAAGAATGATAACATGTCAACAAGATACGTTACAGACAGCAGTCTCCCAAGCTGGGCATGTTTTAAGTCAGAGGCCCATTTACTATCCTTGGACACACCCCTTAGTATCTAAATACGACTTACTGACAGAAATCCTCAACTGTGATACTTAAAAGATACTGATATTTTTACTTTAAAAAAATGTTAATTCTTACACTTTTTTAGAAGAACTTATTCAAGCTATGCTAAATTACTGTAGAGAGGCAAGAGAACAACAAAAGGTTGACTTTCTGTATCATAGCCAGAGAAGAAGAAAGAATGCTAGCAAGATGAATACAGACAAGGGGAGTAAAAGAACCTACAGTCACACAGAGAAAATTACACGTTGTGTATTTTCTATTAATGATTGTTACCTAAAAAGAACTTTTCCCACTGTTCTTTTCTTGGCAGAACAAAGTATCATTTTAACTAAATAACTTCCTGCCCAGAGCACTAACTCTCATGAAGGGCCTGGCCGTTATATTTTCAGTACTAGTCAACTGCAGCGCAGTGAATTTTCACCTTCCTATGGATTGCCTAGTACTGACCACAAACAAATTAAGATAATGAGACTTGGTGAAGGTTTTGAGTTACAGTAACAATTTTTAAGTGCTCCACCATAAGCCTTCTGTTGATATAAAAATCTGGAAACAGGTTATTTATGCATGTCTCAATTAGCATGGTTCACGTTATATATGTAGACGCATTCAGCCTGCTGAGGAAATAAATAGCTTAAGCAAAGTGAAAAGACAAATAAGCCAAAAATATACCAAAAACTACGAAAATGTTCTTACATCATCATGTTCATCAAAAATACGGTTAATCTTCTTTGGCCATAATAGAACTGTTGCATTCAGTGCAATGTCTTCAGGAGCAAATAAAAAAACATCTAAGAAGTAACTCATTTTCTGACAGCACTCCTATAAAAAGAGATTTCACAAAACTTCTGGTATTATAGGTCTGGTTAAAATATAAGGTAGGACAATATTATCAACAAAGACAAAATACAAGTCTACATTTTATGGAGTTTTCAGAATTTAGAGCTACTTCAGCCAACTGAATATTCAAAATACAAAAAAGTTATTCAAATCCCTGACCCATTTGTGAGGCTATTTCTCTAAATTTAGCTCCTGTGGCCTATAAATCTACATGCAAATATCTTCATGTTATTAAAAACATAAATACAAATTCTGGAGATTAAATATGCATTATATTTACAGATCTATTACAAAACAGAAAATCTGATACCCATAATCGTAACATATAGCAAAGAGCTTCTCATCCAGTAATGATTTTGGCTGACCCACACCTTACAGAGTTTTCAGTTTTCTTCTCTGAGCACACACAAAGTACTACTGCTGACACAACATCACCTATATTCTGCTCAAACAGTACATTGCTTCTTGCGTGTTCAAAGTCATGAGTGTTATTACACATAAAACTCTCTTCACACTTGTATGTTACATTTTCACAAACTGCTTTTCAAGCAGCCCTGAGGTAAGCCTCTAGGTACAAACAAAGCACTGATTATCTCAGAATTTGCTATGATTTATTAAAAGCTGCATTTCCTCACTGCCATGCAGAACACATGGGAATGGGGAATAAGAAAGGCATACGGGAAAGAATGAGCTGCGCTTCCCACTTCCACCTGAAGTAACACTGCGGGGATAGTTTATTCATGCATGGTCTCTGCACCCCAGAATGAATTCTGTATTTGTATAGGCCAGTAGGTGTGGTAAAAAATTAATAATTAAAGGATAGTCATTTACCTTGATCCTTAACAGCAGGTCCTGAATACCTTTGGTTTTGACCTTCTTAATGTAAGCTATTGCTTCCACCATTTCCTCTGTTGTCTCAGGAATTTTTAATGCATGTTCCTTAATGGCTTCAAATTCCCTGCATATCCTATGAATTTATTTAACATAAAACATCAAAACTTTAAGAGTTTAGTTTGATGGGCTTCCAGCTTAGCTTTAATGGAATTGAAAGTTCAAATTACTTCTTTAAGTATTATCCCTGCACAAATTCAATTACTTCATGAAACTAAATAGGGAACCAAGTCAATCTATAAAAATAGTGTTTATTAACTTGCAATAATTGATTTGCCTGGATGTTGGGGTATTCTTTTGCACTAAATGCTTCAATTAGTTTTGCTAAGTACATGAACTTGAGTACAGTATCATTAGCATGCACACAAATACTTTCCTAGTAAATAGTTCATCATTTTGGCAAACTTGACTATAATTGTTCATTTTAACCAAAGAATTTAATATGGCCTCATGATTTAATCCATACCTGCAAATTAACCTTGAGAATTGATCAGTGTTATTATTTGTCATTATCTATGAAAACCCAGAGGTAGCTGTCATGTAGTAAGAGAATCTAGTTAGTCTTTCCTTTGACAGTGCAGTAGTACTGTATTTCACACCTAAAAGGCCAGAACAGTAATGAAGCCCTTTGATCTTTTAGCTCCTCTGTTATCCAAGTCTATAGGTAAGTTCCCCTGCTAGTTTTTGAGTCTAAAACAAAGGAAAAATGTATAGCAGCTCAGGCAATTTGCATGGGATCATTAGTTAACCAAGAATCTTCACTGAACTGCAGCATGGTATATTTGTATTTCTTCTACACATTTCTACTATGCCTTTAACACATAGAGCATTCACAAGCTGAAAGTTCTACTTACTTTTTATTTTCCTCTCTGTGATTTGCAACTATTCTGTCCATTAGCACCTTTGCAAAGCTGTCTGAGTAACTAGCCAAACCGTGCTTTAAATCCTCACAATTCAAACAGATCATAGGGAAGTGAGCCACATCCGGTAAACTCAGTATTTCTTTCTTCAGCACAAAGAATTCATCTATGAACTTCAGAAAAACATTATATTTTACACTTCACAGCTGTTATTTAAATACTGGCCTACATGAACAAGTATTACACATTGAAGAAAATATTTTTTTTTCTATTTACCATAAACTTTTAAGGAAAAAAAACACATTGTAGATTTTTAGGTAGTCAACATAATTTTTAGCTAATCACTAAGCACCCATCAGCCTCTGCTCCCTTTTTATTATTGCTGTATATGTTGTAAAAATGATACATAAAATGTAGAATTAAAACTTACAGCAGTATATTCATCAAAACTGTGTTTTTCTGCTTCAAATCTTTCGACCCGTGCTTGTGCAGTTCCATCTACAAGCCAGCCATACCTTTCCACTACAATTTAATATTGTATTAATATTATTATAACGCATACATGCTAGAGTAAGTTATTTCAAAGAAGTAACACAGTTATTTAGGCACTCTTCTATCACTCACCATAGTTTTCAAAATATTCCTTTGGACCTTCTAAGTTGTCTCTGATAGACTTTTTCAGTGTAGATATGGCCCATACTGTGACATGATTAGGAAGCTCAGTGTCCAGAGTTGTAGTGCCTCCCATTAGCCAAGAAGGTACCGTTTGGATGTTCTAACAGAAGCACAAGTTCTGATTATTTAAATTTTATAAAGCAATACAAGGATACATATATTTTAAAAGTAAGTTGCAATCTGCAGAAGACACCCTATCAGACAAGTATGAGACCCTAATTGTGACCAAGGCCAACTGCTTCATACACATCTAGAACAACTCTTCCTGATTCAAAAGATAGAACAGGAAACATATAAAATGGACAAAAAGTAATTAGCCAGTCTTCCGTAAAATTAAATTCTATCCTACATACAAACACACAAAACTAAACCCAGAACATTCCTCTGAAAGTACCATCATGGATGATTCAAGGCCGATACTCAGTCCACAGGGATACATCTAAAGCCCCCAGAATGGCTGTCTTCCCTGGAGTCACAGATTGGTTCTGAAGTCATAAATCTTTAGATATTGTATATATTAGTTGTTAGGAACTTGAGGCTTTTCTTTATCTTAGAAAGGAAAGGAATATCAACTCTAATTTTCCTTGTCTTTCTCTACGGATCTTAATTGTTAATGCCAGTTCATTGCAAATAATCACACACATAACTAAGCCGCTAACTCTGTTTCTATGTAAATTGTTAGTTCACAGAAAGTATACGTTGCAGAACTGCTTGATTTTCAATGTTAAAAATGAATTAGAATATGTGGTTAATTATACCTAAAGCACTCTCAAGTTATCTTCCAGCTAGCACCTTTCCTGGGTAAGTTTTCAGCCTGACTTCTATTTAATGAAGAAGCAGACAATTTGTAGACATACACACGGATTTGCCAATTAAACCAGCAGACGAAACCAATAAGTAGCAGGTGCACCAATTTTTTATGAACAAGGAATAACAAAATGAGTTTCAGAGCCTGGAGCTCCACTGGGTATGAAGACTGATGATGTGACCTGCAGAATGCTCATGGAAAATAAATACCTCAAGTTGCATTCTGCTTCCTGTTATCACGGTAGCCAGAGTCCTAAATCACTAATATTTTCTTGTACATAGCAACTTAGCATTTACATATTTAAATAAAGATAAAAGCACACCTGGAGAGTCTGTCCTATACGATTTACTATAAACAGAATTGCTTCTTCTAGGTCTTGGAAGCTTGGATAAAACTCCATTTTCTTTTCATCAAGAGTCAATTCCATCTTAAATAAGGGTAGACAGTTTCTGTCTTCAGGATCAAAAAGTTTCACAAAATCTTCAGCCGTTTTTCTCAATAAGTCTTTCAGCTGGGTAATAACAGTGTAAACAACAGGTATTTTACGTTACTTGGAAGTTAAAGGACTTTCATTTTCAGTAAACTAAGAACTTTGAAAATAATTCTCTCAGACTGATATCAATAATGCATTTGAATGTTCTTGTTTTGTTATTTTAGGAAATAAAACAATTGGAACTTCCTAAAACAAACAAACAAACAAACCCTGACAAGCACTTCATACAACTTCCATCTTCATATAAATAATCAGGGAGAGAAAAATTAACTCACAAAGCATTGTAGTACCATTTTCCACAGGAAAAAAAAATCATGTTTGGAAATTTTGAAAAACTATAGCCACTTGCACACACACTGGAATAGCTGGGCTGTTCAGTCTGTGTGTGGAGCTGTGTTTGCTTTCAAGGGTGAGAGATCAGGTTTTGGTCATTTTGCTTATATATGACACGTAATTGTGGTGCCCAGATGGGTGATAGGAAGGGTCCTGAGAACACTGAGGTATCGCCTTCTTTAACCGAATTACATTCTAGTTGGTAGAATGAATCCATTTTCTGTGTCTAAAAAACTAGAAGGAAAAGAAGTAGACAAAACCATGTATTTTTTTTTTAAATGAGGAAAGTTTAAAATATTTAACACTTTGAATACTTCACTGGATTATACACAACAGATGGCTAGCAATGATTAATTAAACAGCACCCATATAATATGATGTGCTCAGTCATTAAAATTTCCTAAATTTCACATTAAGTTTATCATGGATAGAAAAGACTTACCTGATTAGACATAAGCGTAGACACACAGTTATAGAAAGAGTCAACCTGATCCAACTTTACATCATTCAATGCCTCCCTCTGAGTAAAGAGACCAATAACTCTTTGATACCAGGTTTTCAGTATCTTCTCTTCCGCTTTGGAGCAGCTTAGAGAGACATCAGTCTTCAGAGATTCACAGTCAGTTGGCTCTTTCAGTCTAGAAAAGAAAGTTACAGGCAGCTTCATAAACATAATACAAAAACAAAAAAGAGTACAGTAACAGCAATCTATGCCATATTACAAACCTTTTTTTTTTTTTTTTTAGCAGAAAGCACAGTGGAACCTAGGCATCACTTCTGTAAATTTTAAATGAGGAAAACAAAATACCCCAAACCCCAAGAAATAAAGAACAGTTCTAGAAAAAAATGATGAGGAAAAAGACATTGAAAACTACCTTTCTGAAAATTAGGAAAAGTTCCAAGATTAAAAATAAACTCTCACTGATGAAAACCATCAAGAAGACTGATCTTTAGGATTAGTGGAAAACCCCCGACAGATAGTAATACTACTAGAATTCAATTCTTTAAATGCTACTTCAATCAGGCTTCTCTGGGGATCATGGCATTAAGATTAAATAAATAATGAGGAGACCTTTACAGAATTAAGGCAAAACATAACTCAAAAGGGCTGATACTACCAGCAATTTAAGTACCAATAAAATATTTATACGTAACAGAGAGAAGAAAAGTTAATGTGTTATAGCACAAAGTAATTTACACAAAGAACATTAAATAATACATTTAATGTAGAATTATTAAATAACTCTACAATAAATAACAGAATTGAACAAACTCTTCTTTACCATATTAACGTATGTGGGTTAATAATTTGCCAAAACAGACTTTACCTGAAACTTGAGAAATCCACTATAAGAAAGTTAGAGAACGCTGCATAACCAAAATCCAGTATAGTTTTCATTGTGGGGTGGAGAATGTGCAAGCTGGAAAGGATTTGATTTTTTGCTTGGATAAAACTGTTATGCCATGGACTAGAAAAATCCAGGCCTCTGAAAAATAGAACAGCCACCAAAACAAACGAAGTGAAGACCTCAAGCAATACTTGGATAAAACATTCTTACATATAAAAAGTAGTATTAAAAAAGCTTATTTCCTAGCATGAATAGCTATTTAAGTGCCATACACATATCCCCAATATAATGCAGTGGAAGCCATAGATACTCTAATTAGCCATGTTTTATACTCCAGAATATTTTCAGATCATTTGCTCTTCCTGAAGCTCTTCAATATAAACTTCTAACGTCACTAACTGCTAACAGGAGTATTTATCATCAATATGTAGATGGTACACATTATGATGCTCCAGAAAATTGAGCAATTCACATAATTATATTCCATCTAATATCCCTCTTTTGTTTTGGCAGACCATAACAGCCTTTCCTTCAGTCTCGAAGTTTCACCTTATAACACCAAAGTTTGATGAAACCTTGGCATTCGATGCAGTTCTAGCATGTTAAAGTAGGGTACAATGCTGCTGTCTGCCAGTAAACCACCCCGTACACAGAGACTTCATTCCAGAGGTGGCTGCAATACGCCTTGAGCATCTGGGCACTCGGAGCCAGAAGTCTCATTTTCAGGCATTAGTGCTACTCCATGTAACAGTAACAACAGTAATAAAACACTGCCAGTGCTAAAACTTTGTGAATCTTTCAGATGCAAGGTGTTCAAATGCAAGACTCCCTAAGGACAGGAAAATAATGTCTCATTAAGTGACTCCAGAATTAATATTGTGCCATAACCCTGTTCATGCAGCTCAACAAGAACTTCACTCATACAACTGAGTATGTTTTGCCAGTGGGTCATGTGCTAACTTAATCCACTCACAGAGGTAATAAAGGCAAAGGTGCCTCCTCATCATCAAGTCCTTTTATGTCTGGTTTAATAAGAACATTTCGCACTAGGAAAAAAGAAAAGATATATGGACATTAGAAGAAAATTAAGCCATATTTAATAGGCACTCTACTCGCTCATACTTTCTCCAATAGGATGGCAAAGTAACTGTATCATCCAAGTGTTCAAAACACGTTCTTCCAAAGGTAACTCAAGATCACAGCTTCTGCTAAATATCTACACAGATTCAGGTGTGTTAATTACAATCCTGTCCCCTATTCATGAAGGCTTTCAGATAAACTAGTGTTTAAATAATTAAGTACTTCAGAAATTTATTCACTGAGGGGATGGTTGGTCACTGAACAGGCTCCCCAGGGAAGCGGTCAAGACACCAAGCCTGTCAGAGGTCAAGGAGTGTCTAGACAATGCTCTTAACCTGGTTTAGTGTTAGACAGTCCTGCGAGAAGCAGGGAGTTGGACTTGAGGATCCTTATGGCTCCCTTCCAACTTCAGATGCTCCACAATTCTTAATATTTATAGCAATTTTGGTCATTAGAATTGTAGTTGGGATGCTATAATTATCCCCTGATGACATTATGAAGAAGTTAGTCCCATGTTAAACTGTATTTTTTTAACCTGCATTTTAAAAAAGCTCAGCCATTCACCAAAATATTGACAAAATTTGAATCCATTTCAGTTTTCAGACTGACTCCATTTGACTCCATTTCCAGGGAACACACTTTCAAAATTCCAGTTCATGGCTGTTTTAAAGAAGTTTTAAAATAGAAGTGAGTTGTATGAGAATTATCTGAAAACAGCTAATTATCATTGCAGATTTTTATTGCAAGCTTCCTCATGCATAGAAAGCAGCATCAGAAAACATCTGGCTGTGCTTGTGGAAGAACAGCCTAAAAAAAGCTGCTGTTTCTGAAGAGGCAAAACATGCAGAATAACTAGTGCCTAAAAGTTTCTACTTTCTTCAGTAGAAAACAGCGATACATTCTTGCATCAAATTAACTAAACGGGTTAAAGACAATGAAATGAGGTGATCAGCAGTCAACATTTCTGTCACGAAGGCTGTCAGCTGCCTTTGTCTTTGCTTGAACTAAACCTTCAGCTGGTCAACATTTTACTAGTCCAAATAAAATCAGTAAGGTTTGCCTTAAACATTACGGCCAACACACATCTGATGAGGCAGAAAAGGCAGAAAAGAAGTCGTCAGTGGTTAATTACAAAGATCATGCCTGGCTGAAAGAACAATCTAGAAAAATTGTTTTCAGTGGGAGAACACGGAGCAGCTTATACTGGATACGTACACATTCACGTATTATAGTTTCTGGTACTTACCCACACATCTTCTCATGCTCATTTCATAATCCCTTATTATCTCCCCTAAAAGCTTTTCAGCTAACAGCTCTCTATCCTTGCCTTCCATAAGTGACTGTGACACCAGTGTGAGCATGGACGTTAGCCACTGCCGCTGAATGGGAACCACCGGATTACTCTGCACGCACTTCTTCATGAAGAGATAGTTTGTCTGAAAGGACAGTGTTGTCAGAGGTCTAATAATTTGCTATGTAAAAAATACTTTTGTGTTAGGCTTGACAATTAAGTCTCTTTTTATTCACCATTTCTTATACTTAAGGGCAGGTGACATACTCTACTCTCTACACCATTCACCGACTAGTACCCTAAAGGCTACTCTATGGTTGGTAAAACGGTCTCCCTGTCTCGATGCCTAAATAGAGAATATTGTACTTTTTAGTATGGCATTTTCCTTGGTTCTCTGCTAAAGTTTATGACTGACAATAAAACAGTTCAAGGTTCCTGTTACTGTTCTTCGGGCAAACATTTATCTGGTAAAAAGTATGCACAAATAGGGTTTGTTTTTTTGGCCAAAGAAATAGGTGGTTATGCTTCTGAGTGACAGCTTTGTTATAAACCAAAAAGTTGTCAATCTCTATAGTCTTCAGAATGAGTTTACCTAACATTGGCTAGGAAAATCAAATGTACTCTTAAGTTACTCACTATCAAATGTACTCTTAAGTTACTCACTATAAATATTTCAGTGCTAATTTGGGTTTAAAGTGGCTCTCAGAAATAAAGTCTTGTTTTAAAAGCTATACTCAAATTCCAGGATGTTTACATGTTCTTCAAAACAGACAAACAATGCCAAAGACTACTTTTTGTATAGGTTAAAGCATGATCTATGACCTCAACTGAAGAAACCCTGAAGCCTGATAGAATTTTTTCTAAGTAATGATCTTTAACTAAGGTTTAGATCAAAACTTAGATTACTGATGAACATACTTTATGTAATAGAAAAATACTTCCCTTCTATTAGACCACAAGTAAAGATTCCTATTTTGCTTCCTACTCCATTTTTCCCCAACAAGATCACTGGAAAAGCTTTCCCTCTTTAACCACCATTAGTTACCCATAACATACTCAACGCCTGTATAGACCATTCACCTTTCTACTCTAAAAAAGCAAAAGAAAGAATTTAACTCACTCTTCGTTGTTTTTGCTCACTATTCATCTGTATTAAAAGGAACAGAAAATTGTAATTTAATAAGAACATTTTAAAAAGCCCAGAAATATAAAATTAAAAAATATTATTTCTAAATAAAGACATTATACCATAGATCTACAGTGGGATTTCAGTGGGACTATGAGCATATAAATACATTTATGAATTACTAAGGATTGAGATAAGTATCTTTAAGTAAATACTAAGAAGTAAGAGGCATAAATGCCCCAATAACAAAGAACAAATCAGGCAACAGTTAAAATATTAAAGAAACACTTTCTCACAGTGGAAGGCAGTTCTGGGATAGGAGGTACAGGATCTCTGTGATATTTTTCTTCCATGGATATGTGATAGGCTTTTAGAGCTCGATCAGTCCTAAAGTAAAACAGAGTCAGAACTGCAGAAAAACTACAAATAATATATTAGAAATGCTATCATTTTAATTGATGCAACCTGGTTTTTCATGTTTACCAACTCTTTGATCATTGAAACATAAGGCTGTCTTTGCATACTCTGTCTTCTCTTACATAAAAAGCCACATTTATCTTGACCACAATCACAATATATACATGCCTTGATTCACCTCATCTTATTGCCCTGTGCTCATGTCAGGATTATCTCTTACTTCTCCTCAAACAACTACAACTGATCTTGTCCAACTATATTATAAAATAAACAAACAAAAAAACTCAACAACCCACAAACCACGGAAAGAATAACCAGCCAAAAAAGCTTTTACTTTCCAAAAGCTAAAATTAGAAGACCTTTTGTTTGCTAGATTTCTATTGTAACAGCCTTTAAACCATTAAAAGGAAACATCTTTCTCTATTTTTAACTTCCATGTAGATTAATTGCTTTCTACAACAGATTGTTGCTACAATTATTTTTAAAAAATTTTAAAAAGGCAAATACCACCCCCCACCCCCACCCTTATCTTTGGCACAAATCAGATTCCCTTCCATGATAAACTCTTCTCAGACTTTGATCCTGCCACTGAGTTTCATACCAATGCCGAGCTCCAGTGAAGGCAACAATTTGGGATTTATACAAGTATCTTACAAGAAAAAACAGCCTGTAATATTGGCCACTTAAAAATTTAGCCACTGAAGTGGAACATCAATTGCATAAGAATTAGTTAAGTATCTGGTTACCATCACCAGATCTAGTCACAGCAAATGGAATCACTAAAAACCCACACCAACAAAAATTAAGTTACTGATATCAGTGACAATATTTTAAATGGGTTAAATTAAGACTGTGTGTAGCCCTTTAATTTCCATTTCTTCTTCTGAAGGCCAAATCAATATTTTTCTGTGCTTTTTATTCCTATCAAACACCATTAGAGTTCCTTACTTTTAAAATCTTTTACATGAAAATGCAAGTTGCTACAGATTTCATAATGCCACTATAAGCAATGCAACTTTAGCCCACATAATCCTCCCATATTTATGCCAAGATAATCAACATGTCCAGGGATTCCTCAGTAAGTTCCTGTAAATAAAGTAGATATTTCAAGAATAAAAATTTAACAAAAAATAAAATAAAATAAACCAGATTTTCTATTAGGCCTCCAGCAACTACATGAAAACAGCCTTTTCCTATTTTCTTTCCTCTTTTGCAAATGAAAATCTTGGCAGCTGGGCTCCTCTAACAGCAACACAGATCACTAAGCTCAGCAGCAGATGCACTAAGAGAGTGACAACGAAGCCTGTTAGCAGACCTACGTTTGGGCAAGCAAGTGAACCAGACTCTGATTCTCTTTGAAAAGGGTTTTCAAAAAGAGAATTGTTTCAGTCTATCATAAACAACGGCCAAAAAGTGAAGGTCACTTTCTCCTCACAACTCACCCCAACAAACATACCTCAAGCACATTTTGGGTGCTGTAAAAGAAAAAACATCAGAGATTCCACCAAATGTTCTTCTATTGTTAATGATTTTAGATGGAAAGTGTTCAGCACCGCAATAGTGACATCAAACCCCTTTAAAATTAACAAACACCACTATTATTTCTCAGATGTTTCTTTCATTTGAATTTCAACATTTTTTGAATTACATGAAACTCACAGTAACTGATTAAGCATCTTTTGCTGTTCGTTGCATCTTCGGTATGTCAATAGTTTATTCTGTAATGGTGACATATCAGATGTGACTGATGAAGGTAAAACAGTGGGAAGAAACGAAGTTCTCAAAGTCCTTTTATTGGAAGGTGCTCCATCTGAGTGCTGCATCTAAAACCATAACAAAACCAAGGTTCTGAAATACAACTAACCCTGGCCAGAAAGCAGTTTAACAGCTGCATGTATTAACTTGAGTGCATAGAAGACATTAAATGAGGGAGCCTCGAGGATTTCCACAGCCTAGGTATGAAAGTTTACCTTTCAGAAAACAGAAAAATATGTATATGCTAAAATGGTAAAGTTCAACAGAAAGTGCACACATACAAAGTGCACAAGAGTAAAATGGTACAGTTCTATTACCTCAAGATTAGCACATTGCATAGAAGTAAAGTTCTATTACAAATCTCTTCAAGAGTTAATCTACCAGCTGTACGGGGCACAGAAGACACCAGAAAAGGAGTCTATTAAAGTCTCCAGCAGACTGCACCAGACTGGCCCTGATGTAGGCATGTTTCCTGTTCTGACGGGGCCTAAAAAAATGTTCCTGCCTCATTGTGTCCACCCATGCTAGAAAACATGGAAGAAATTCAGACAAGGGTGACCTATAAAGTCCTGATGAAAAAGAAAATGCCCAAAAGCACCCTTGATGTTTGTATTACTGTGAAGATCAAGCTACAGTAAATTTTCAAATATGAGATCCTAGAATTATACTGAAGTGAGAGGCAGTCTTTAAAGGAAAAGACATAAAATCATAACGACATTAACACAGACTTAGAGCTTCACCACAATGTCCCACAAATGGGAGTAAAATTATGAGAAAGTTCTTCTTTAGGTACTCTATTGCTGTTAAAGAGAGACAAAGTACAAAAAAATATCAAAAAAGGATAAAAGGATCTATATAAAACCCAGCATCTTCATTCTCTTTTCATGTTTCTTAAGAAAAAAAAAAAATTCAGCTTATTTTCTATCTGCAAAGTAGTCATTAAAGTTCTATTCCATACATAGAAAGGTTAAGAAACCGCATGACCACTTGCAAAAAGCAGCGTAAAATCAGAGACTATTCAGCAATAATTTTGTGATGCTGAAAGTCTTGTGATAAACTTATCAGGATGCTTGAGAACTCTGTCTTGGACATAAACATATATATCCCATCAACAGACCCTAGTGATAGCAGTTTATGTATTTACCCAAGGCAGAGCAGGGCACAGTTTCATTACTGTTGCCTGTCTGGAAACATTTATCCGAGCTACCAGAGAAAGAGCCTCTGTAAATACCAAGCAGGTGCTTGACAGCGCTTTTAAGCTGCAGCATATGTGGGCAATATTCACTCACGGTATGCCAAGGTCTGCATCTTCAGAAGCAAGGCTAAATTTCTTGAGCAAAGACTCAACTGAGACTGCTGAAAAGAAATAGGCAAGCACGGTGTTAATGTGGCCGTGGGGATGTGGCTAAATCCCGGCTTGTGGACGCAGATTCCCCATGAAAAGGTGACTTGTAATTTGGTGGGGTGGAAATGGGATTCAGGATAAGCAGATGGGAGTTTTGGTTCTGACCACAGCTGGGCTGTGCAACAGGGAAGTGCAGACAGGTACGGGTTTGAACTAAGAACCCTAGCCTGGGGGCGGGGTGAAGATACGGAGCAGATATTGGGTAACCATGGTTAAAGATACCTGGCAACCAAAGTCTGACAATCGCCTCATATAAAGCCAGAGAAGTAGAAAAAGAAGAAGGAAAGCAAATAAATAACTAGATAGAAACACCGAAACGAAATGGTTGTGTGACGGGGCTCAGGTTCATCAAAAGACTGTCCTTCTCCAGCGGCTGAAGCCGCAGTACGGCTATCCCAAAAAACTGACGGCAGGCCTCCCCTGGAAACACGGCGCGCAAACTCACACCGGTATTCAGCAGGTTCTCCCAGGGGAGCAGAAAGCCAGAAATGAACTGTAACGGGTGAGGGAGAGGCAGCAAGAAGTGAAGCTCAGCTCACGAGAGCCGAGGTGGGGTGCGCTTCCCTGGCGCTCCCGCCCTCAGCCCGGCCCGGGACACGGCCCCACGGGAGCACCCCGCCGCCCTCACCTCTCCCGGTGCCGT
>NW_010270206.1:10428-63881 GCF_000690775.1 Eurypyga helias | reverse complement strand
GGGTAAGCCGGCGGCGGCGTTATTAAAACTTCACGTCTGCCCGACAAGGCTGGCGCTGGGGAAGGGGCGCCCAGCTCGTGCGTCTCGCGTGGTGGTACATGAGAAATCCGGCTCCTTGCAATTCGTCTGCTCTGTCATTAGGCGTCATTGTAAAGCTGTTTCTCCAGAAACCAGCAAAAGAGAGGTTCTCGATGTCCGGAAAAACACGGTGTCAACAGAAAGAGGGAGAAATTGGGGATTTTATTTGAATAAAACGCAGAACCATACTCCTTTCGGGCGATTATTCCCACTCCAGACATTATGGAAACACTTCGCTAAACCCTCGCTGCTATGTTGTCAAACCGTTTTTCCCGAGATTAAGGTTATATTAAGCAGCATCCTGGTCCTCAGGTCCAGAGACAAACAGTACCGCGGGCACCCCAGGAATGCAGCTGCCCCGCGTCGGGATGGAAGGGAACGCGGCGCGCTGGGCTGCCGTGGGCAGGCAGGCTGGACATCTGCCCGAACTCGGGTCGCAGAACCTTCACGGATCCGTCGCTGCTCGCCAGAGCCACGATACGGCCTGAAACGTGAAGGAAAGTTACGGAGGTTCGCAAAGAGACACCCACATTTGGCGCACTCCGAAATAAACGATCAGAAAGTTGGGAGAGATCAATAATAATGAGATTGGATTTCGGAGGGATTACTTGAGTCTGCAGAACCGGGCATGGAAGAGAAGTAGATGCTCTTCTGATGTCTGGGGGTATCAGCATCAGCCCAAGCTCTTAACGCTGCTTTTCTGGTGCAGCACTGTGAGAAATGAAGATGTGGGTTTTCAACTGAATTTCAGGCAGGTCAGGCACTTAACTGAACTGAGTGCCTTCCTCCCTTATATCCTCAAGGAAAAAGCATCCATAACAAAATGGTTAGCAGAGAATTGGGTCTGAGAGTAGACAAAAATAAAACCCAGCAAAGGAGTTGCCAGTTTCCGTGTGTTTATTTATGAGCCAAACGGACTCGGTTTTCATCGCTCTCCATGAGGCAGAATGTGTTTATAAGTTTATTACCCTCCTGCTTAAATAAAAGCAGAGGTAACAGCTGGTAAGTGATATGTTTGAAGCACCTTTTACTTATCCAGCCACCAGATAAAGACTCTCCTTTTAGAAACTATAATAATAATGTAAGATTATAGTAACTATAATAATCATGAGTTTCATGTACAAAAAAAAAAAAAGAAGATCAATACATTCATTTCAAAGCTGATGCAGTCCTCCCAACAGCGGGATCATCATACTGCCAGTCATGGTCTTGGTCAAACACCTTCATCTATTAGGAGCGAGTTCAGTGTACCCTCCAAATCATTACAGCTCTTTTTATTTATGTATCAGGTTTTTCCCTCTGAAAGCAAAGCTTGCAGAGGAATAATGAATATTGACACTGATAGTCAATCTGTCACCAAGGTCGTCATTTTTGACAAGATCATGGAAAACAGGAGATATTTTGCTATTTTAGTCATTCAGGACAAGTAGCCCATGGGAACATACTGTCCAACAGAAGTCAGTGGGGGGGAATCTGCGGCAGTTTTAAGAATTTACAGGCCACAGGGCCTTGGGTGTGCCTATGTGATGTATAGTTTATCCAGGAAATATACTGCCCCTCCATTCAAGGATTTTCCCCGTTCTGCTCGTCGAGATCCGACGGCTTCATGTGGCAGCCCCGGAGGTAAACAACTGCCATTTTCTCCATTTATCACAGGAAACGCGTCGTCTCAAACATCTTACAAATGCACTGAGACTATTTAATCACAAGTTACGCTTAGCGTGGTCATGGATGTTTGTGCAAGAAAGGGAACTAGAAAGTAGAGCTAACCATGATAAATACGCCCTATTTGCAAACCTTTATAACTACCCGGCTTCCTCATCTAGAACAAAGCCTGACACAGCAAAGATCTGTAGGATGGATTAGAGTGTCCAAAGCAGCAGATGTGAATATTTATTATAAACCCTCTTCCAGCAAGTCCTTGCTGACAGAAGCATTGCATATGGATTTCACTTGCAGCCAGACTCTCCAGGCAGTCGCTGGGATGACTTCTCTAGGAGCCAAACAAATGCCATTTCGCCTGGAGCCCTGACACTGCAACAGCTGGGCAGGGGCTTAATGTCACTTTGAGCTTCTCCAAGCCAGCAATGAATCCACTCCTTGCAAAGAGAGAGGGATGGGCAGGAGAAAAGATGTGGACAACTGCAAGTCACTTCCAGAAAGTAAGGGCAGGACAGGCTGATAACTTGGATGACAGCTTCAATGTCTAACTCACCCCCTGGGGTGGGCAGCAGGGCAGGAGCAGACCCCAGTGGTGCGTTTTTCTGAACTCTTTGCTAGGTGAGTGCATTGGGTTTGTGTGGCAAGGTTTTATAGCCCGGGGGGCTACAGAGGTGGCTTTTGTGAGAAGCTGCTGGAAGCCACGGAGGGTCACGGTGGAGCAGAGACCCACCTGCAGCCCGGGCAGGATGCCACGCCGGAGCAGGGGGATGCCCGAAGGACACGGTGGCCCTGTGGGCAGCCTGCACTGGAGCAGGGGTAGAGTGTGAGCATCGTCCCCTGAGGATCCCTAAGGAGCAGCACAGATGTGTGATGGACTGACCACAAACCCTGTCCCCCTTGTGCTGATGGTGGGGAGGAGGGAAAGAAATGGGGAGCAAAGCTGAGCTCGGGAAGAAGGGAGGGGTGGGGGAAGGGGTTTTAAGATTTAATTTTGATTTCTCATCACCCTACTCTGATTCAGTTGGTAATAAATTAATTTTCCCCAGGTCGCGTCTGTTTTCCCCATGACTGTAACTGGTGAGTGATCCCTCCCTGCCTGTGTCTCGACCCACGAGCCTCTACTTGTGTCTCCTCTCCCCTGCCCAGATGAGGAGGGGACAGATGGAGCTTTGGTGGGCCCCAGCCACCTCCAGCCAAGGTCAACCCACCACAATGTCATACACTCTAAGGAAAACAATAGCACTCTCATGCAGTCAGTCCATGACAACATTCCGACAGTATCAGGAAACGACAAAACCAGTAGGACAATAGAGAGGGACAATAAAAACCAACTAGCTAGGAGGTGCAGTAGTAAACTGCACGTGCCTTCATCGCTCGTGCTCGCTGGGGACAGGGTTTAGGTGTATGAGGCAGCCCTGGTGAAGAATGATTCATTTCATACGGATTTTTGTTAGCCGGGTTATGATGTGTTGCTGTCGTTGGCTACGAGTACAGCAACTTCTTTGCTCGTTACCAGCAGGATGCACAGGGAAATGTGTGCGAGAGGGAAAGAAAGGGGAGGGGAACGCAGAAAATGAGAACATCTCATTTCCGTCACCCTTTATGTCAACACTGATCTACGTGCTCATAACAATTTGCTCATTATAATGTAAATTTACTCCTTCCTTCCAAAAGGAGATGTTTCCTTTTGGAAAGAGGGAACAAATTGTGTTTTATTGCTCTTTCAAAATGTTCTCCAATTAGGAAAGCAAACAAAAACTATTACATAATTGTCATGCAAAGCTCTGTTTTTATGAAGGATACTTACTTGTGCACTAACAAAGGCACTTTGATAAACACTCAGAGGAAGATAAAAGCCTGGAGATAAATTTTTCTTCATACCTTTGGCCAAACTGTCAGGTGGAGCAGGTCTATGCAAAACTCGCTGCACTCAGCAGTTATGCTGATTTGCACTGAAATAAGCAGTTTGTGCTTAGAAGATGCAAAGCCTCAAAAACTCGGACCTCTAGATATCACAGCTTCTCACAATTCACCAGGCTTCCAAAGAACCCGCTCTGGATCTGCTTGTGCCCCTCCGAGAGGGCAACATGGGGAGCTATAACGAGGCTTTGCTCTGGCCCCAAACCAGTCTTGAGCTCATCCTTCTTCCTCAGACTGGCAGACGGGAGCGATGACAAAGCACGCTGCCATGACTTAGAGACCCTACAGTAGCAGCCTTTGTACTAATTACAGATAATTTGCTGTTGCCCATTGCTAGAACATAGCTACTGATTTTTCTGATGTACGCCTATTACGTCCTTAGAATAACATAAGCTCTGACCATCTGGCCACTTGCTTCAAAAAGGATGCAGTGAGTTAGAAAAGGTAGAGAGAGAAAGGCAGAAAAGGCAATGAAAGGTATAAACAACTTCTGTGCAAGGAATCGCTATGAGCGGTCATGACTCGCCTCAGAAAATCTATTTGCACAGCATTTGGCTGATCAGGTTTTCTCCAGATACAAACCTCAGACTTCACTCAGCCCATGCTATCAGCAATGTTTTCCTCCCCGGGGACTCACAGAGAAACCCAGAGCTGAGCCAGACCCCAAACTACCACCAAGGTGGTGTGGGTGAAACATGGTGTTTCCATCCACAGGCTGCTCCGAACCCCAGCTCACCCAGGAGCTGCGAGGCAGCTGGCTATGCTGTCAGAAGCAGCGCATCACGGCATGTGGTATTGCTGCACCGCCACCTTTTTTTCTTGGAAAAAACTGAATTTCCTCTGAGTGGTCAGTGCACTTCAGCTCCCTTCCTCCCCCCAGCATTTAAATGAGTTACTGCTGTAGGTTCCTGTCCCAGTGTCCTACAGAGAGAAACCTGGAGTGCTGTGTCCAGCTGTGGAACCCACAACATCGGAAGGATATAGACCAGTTGGAGCGAGTCCAGAGGAGGCCACGGAGATGTTCCGAGGGCTGGAGCCCCTCTGCTATGGGGACAGGCTGGGAGAGTTGGGCTGGTTCAGCCTGGAGAAGGGAAGGCTCTGGGGAGAACTTATAGCACCTTCCAGTACCTGAAGGGGCTACAAGGAAGCTGGGGGGGACTTTTTACAAGGGCCTGTAGTGACAGGACAAGGGGGAATGGGTTTAAATTGAAACTGGTGAGGTTTAGATTGGATATCAGGAAGAAGTTCTTCCCGGAGAGGGTGGGGAGGCACTGGGACAGGTTGCCCAGAGATGCTGTGGATGCCCCATCCCTGGATGTCTTCAAGGCCAGGCTGGATGAGGCTTGGAGCAACCTGGTCTAGTGGAAGGTGTCCCTGCCCATGGCAGGGGGGTTGGAACTGGATGATCTTTTAGGTCCCTTCCAACCCAAACCATTCCATGATTCTACGATTCTAATCTCACGCGCGTTACCTCGCTAGGCTTCCATCTCCAGCCTGGCAAAGCTCTTGGGTTTAGGCTTTGATTAATTACAAATGCAGTGCAGTTATTCGGACTGGAAATACATTTGCACTTCACAAAACAATAAAAATCCCTCATGCCCTGCTAGAAAAACTATTCCTGATACTAAAGCCATATCCCTATGTTGTTTTGAGACCAGAACTGAACCCTAAAATCAACTAGTACCTCAAAAGAGGCGATTACTTTTAAGACACATACCCCACTTCGGAGCATGGGGTAATTAAAATTAATTGTTTTGTACGGAAATCTGTCCCTGTATATTTTCCATATGTACATAAAGTTATGGGCCTAAGAAAGGCCATAAAGTGTCAAAAACAAGACTCTGGAAAAAAAAAAACCAAAAACCAAAAGTAGTTTTCCTGGAGTCACCACACTGCCCTAAACATGTGAGCTTAAAATCAAAGCTGTTGCCTTCAGTGGAGCTTGTTATGTTTCATATAAGCAAGCAACATGTTTTTTCTCCTCTGCAAGGAACTTCTCATACCTGTGCTGCTGTGTAAATACTGACAAACCCAAAGCCACTCATGTGAACACAGTATGAAATCCACCTCCGAGTCTGAACTGGTGGATAAATTTAAAATACTGCTGGTATGCTTACACAATCTAATTTGTTACCGCATTTCTTAAGAAGACAAAACTAGAGAAGACTAATTTGCTGGGTACACAAAACCAAGTTACTTCGGGTAGAAGGAACAAAACCTGTACTTGTCAAAAGACAGACTGAAAATTTATACTCCGTAAGAGCCTAACAGAAATCACAGCCACGATTACCGTCATCTTTGCAAAATGAATTCTGAGGGAAACCTTGCCAAGACAACATTAAGTACTCTTTTACTGGTTTATGCATTCCAAAAGCTGGAAACAGGGACATCTTTGGACTGGGAAAGGCAAAAAAGCAGAACAGCTTACTGGTATTAGGCTCTGACAGTCAAGAAATGATGCTGGCCCAAGCCTTAAGATTTCATCTTAAAACAAGTCACAACTGTGCAGGCTGTCAAGCAGCTGATTTCTCAAACAGTTGGAAACGGAGCCCGTTTCAGAGCGAGCACTCCAACAGCCCCGGCCCGCCCGCTTCCTCCCAGCACATCCTGCTCACCGTGCTCCATACACACTGCTGGGTCCGGACAGACCACGGCCCCCCACCATCGGCGAGCCCCTCTGAGGCACATCGAAGCATCAGGCTTTCCTTCAGGCAAATGAATTGGTGGATTATGGAACATTCAGTTATCGAATACTCTGATAATTCCTGTTTTAGCAGACAAGCACTTGATGTTTCTACAGCAGTCCAGCAGCCTAAATCTTAATGAAATAGTATTGTAACAAAAGTCACCAACTCCACAACGTACTGTAGCGTATTAGGCTGAGACATTCATACTCATAACTAGCGCTGGTTGTTATCGCAGAATAATTTTTTTCCATACACTCAGCAGCTAGCTTTTTTTTTTCCCCCCTCAGATACAGAGCAGCACAAGGACAGTGAAAGATCGAAAACTCTCTGTTCCAGCAGCTGTTATTCCCAGAGTGAACGGACCAGTTGAGGTGCTGGATTTGGACAGCTGCTTCTAATAAAAGTACGGCAGTTATTTTAGACTTTCCTCTAAATAATTCAGGTGTAGTAACTTTCCCAACTTAAAAATACTTGCACCACCTAACCCTAAGCAAAGCATTCATCTTCAAAGACACAAACCCAGTTATTTCTTGCTTCATTAAAATTATAATCTTGCATGGATTCAAGAAATTCTGTTTATCGTAACTGCATGGAGAAGCCCGAGACCATTACCGATGGCAGAGATGAAATAACATATCAACGAAAGAGAGAAAGAAAAGCTTTGATCAATGGGGAAATGATTTTTATACACATCAGAACCAATTTAAAGAATTCTCTAGGATCAATTTAGATAGACAGAAATGCTTCTCAGCATTTATTACCTGTGGAGGGAATATTGATCTCATCCATTGATTTCTTCTATGCACATAGAGCAGCATCTGGTTTTGTTGTGTGTTTTTTTTAAAAATATGCCCAAAGTGGAGAGTATCAAGAAACTACTTATATTTTAAGGATTTACATTAGTGGTTCAACCAATGTCGATACTCAGAACTTTTAAACTCTATTCAAGAATAGGCAAAATGTAATTTAGCTAGATTTTGGCACATGATTGCTTGTCAATAGCATGTATTTTAAGAGAAGGGGCTTTTTGAAATCTTGCTTACCAAAGGCTTATAATTCCTTACATAACATATCGTACCAAACATGTTTTCTTTCCTGTTCCCTTTTTAAAAGGAACCTCTCTTCATGATAATATTATAAATCAACAGCCCTAATGGATTACATTCCCTCTGAATTAAGATCCCTTGTCATTATTTGAGCTGCAACCATTTGCATCATCATGACGATCGCTCAGCTTGGAGGGTCTCCTAGGAACAGGGCACCTCTCAGGCCATGAATACAAGGCAGAAACCCCCAGTTCCTGCCTTGAGTCATCAGCCCTCTAAGTGTAATTTAAAAACAACCAACCACAACATGAAATATAGCAAATAGATCAGGCAGGAGAAGGCTACAGGCAATTATAAACTTAATTAGCCATGATCGCACTGCCTTCCCGTCGTTAAATGTTTTATGGGCATCCTGGCAGCAGGAGAGGACTCGGGTCTGAAGTCTAGGCACTGCACTATGTAGAGGTACCAGGTACCACTCCCTACACAACGCAAGGTCACGTATAGAGGGCACATCTAGAGCAGTATAGCTGTTTCGGGCCCACGCCCCCGAGCCAATACGACTTGCTTCTCGGCCTGGCCCAGTACGGTACCACAGTGGCTGTGTGACTTCCAGCTTCTGCGCTGGCATCACCTGTGCTGCAGAGAAACGTGAACTGGGTGGGCTGGGACCCTCGCCAGGCAAATGGGAGGGAAGCACTGAGTTGCTTTATGCCAGCTCATGACCCGGCCCCCAGTTTTCACCTTAGATAAAACTTTTTTAAGTTGGAGGAACCTTTCTGAGGGGGCTAGGGCAGAGAGGCGGATGGAAAGTTCACCAGACACTGCAATCTAAGGTTCTTCATGCAAATAGTGGTGAGCTTGCCTAAATAAGAGTAAATAAAATACTTAACAGATGCTCTAAACTATGATTGCAGTGGCTGTAGATAAAATTCTTCATTATTGTCACACCAAGCAGAATCTTATTTACCAAGCAACTGATTTCACCATACGAGAGATGTTGTACATTTTTTTTGTTCTACAAACAGCGTTCAACAAATGTGACAATTATTTCTCATCTTCCAAATGTACACTATATGCACCTTTTTTGACGTTTTAAGTCCCCCAGTCTCCAATATGAATAAAACATCCTGAATATTCTTGTCTTGGAAATAATGGCAAGCCCCTCCTCCCTTTGCCTTCCTACTGTGTTTGTTTAGGTCTTTCATGGGAGAGGGCAGACAAGAATAATCTTGAGCAAGTTATAATTCACTTGCAGCAATTTACTAAATATTCTCAGTAATGGAGACCAAAAGGCAAGCTCGGAATGAGAGGAGAGGTTCAACAATCTGCTGATAGATTTTTAATAAATTGGTACCAAAATAAAATCCTTTTGTCATTCCCTAACGTAACGACATTTTTTTCCTTTCTCAGAAGTATTTAAATAGATGGAGATTTGGCAAAGTATATTAGGGAAAAATAGCTCATCTCAGTATGCACTTATGCACTTAAACTCGTGACTCACCTTATGCATGTGAAGTCATTCAATTCAGTGTAATCATGTGCTTAAATGATGGCAGGATCAGGGCATCACAAACAGATTCATTATTGCCATAATGAGTTGCAGCACAAGGTCTTATAATGAACAAATTCACTTTTGTTTGGCAGTACACTAGCAGTTAGACCTTTTAAATAGAAGGGCAACTTTATGGACTGAGTAGCGGCATTTAATGCAGCTTTCCTAGATCCAAGTATTCGAAGAGGATAACAGCAGAAAAGTAAGTGCAGAGAAGTTTCTTACACAAATTGTTCCATAGACATTTACAGAGGTGGAAAGTGATCCCCTCAAAACACAGAAAAACTCAAATTGCCCAGGCAGCCAGTTAATAGAAATTCAGTTATTGTCTTTAAAAATCTGCGTATAGAGGTTCACCCTGGATGAGTTTGCGCAGGATATGGCCTTACGCATTTCCCTCAAGAGAGTAAGGGCGTGGAGTATTGTTTGGCCAAGGGAAAAAGAGGAGTTCTCTTAACTTCTTACTGTGTGGAAAATGTGACCTAGATGAAGGGGCATTATTTCCAGAGCTTAAACAGATCTCAGAACTCAACAAATCCTTTTTCAATCAAAAAATCACCAGAAAGTTACTCAGAGCAAAGAAAGCATTGATCTGATAGAAGAAAAGCCTTTATATAAAACAACGCAAAGCCTTTTTATAAGCCTTTCTAGACCCAGACCATTAGTGTAAAGCTAACTTTCAGCTGGACCTGAGCTTCTTTATATTAGATTTTAGTTGGCCTTTTGGTA
The DNA here is from genome assembly GCF_000690775.1 of Eurypyga helias. NCBI lineage: Eukaryota > Metazoa > Chordata > Aves > Eurypygiformes > Eurypygidae > Eurypyga > Eurypyga helias. The sequence goes on along the minus strand of NW_010270206.1, from coordinate 54,204 downwards.
GCATTTAGGATTTTCAAAACAGTTTCAAAACAAACCAGAAGAATTAAAGCAGAAACTTTTGGAGCAGAGTCTTCAAGATGTCGAAACCTTTCTGGATGTCTTAATGAGTCATGCGTGATTATATTCAGAATAAATTAAAAAATAATAATATAGAGAGAAACAAAGGACAACAATCTCCATCATCTGTCCAGGACTGGAGGTTTTTTTAATGAAAATTTCTACCAAAGAAGAATATTTTTGTGCATGCAACAGGAACACATTTGTCCAGCTTGCAGTGTTACCTATCATATCTGTATCTGGGCACACATGTAGGTCTCTCTTACCAAGTGACTCTACCTCGAGGAGAAGAAAACAAAGCAGTTGAACAAGGCAGATAGCATTCTGGCAAAACCCTCAGACTGCTACGAGTGTGGGACTTCTTTTTCGAAATAAAAAAAACCCCAAAGGCAGCGTTCGGTTTTCATATCGCCATTGAAGGGGAACGTGTCCAGCGACTCTGCAGCAGCGGGGAGCTGCCTGGAGCCTCGGCAGAGCAACAGCCTCCTCAACACTCGTTGGCTGAGAAGCTTCGGAGAAGGTGACATCAAGTAATGCTGTTGCTTGTGCTGCCCGTGGCAACAACACGACAAACATATCAGATTTTTAAATGCTGCATGAGGGGAAAGCAATGGAGGAAAAGAATAAAGATCAGTATCATCTGATGATCTTCAGAAATGAATACATCACCATAAAATTATCTGCACAAGTTGCCAAGCTGAAGCTCTGCTTATACAGAAACTTTCTGAAGGACTTTTTATGCGACGGCAAATGCTCCAGAGCATGGTTAAACTTCACACCAAAATCTTATTCTGAAGAACAAGCTCTTCTGTTAAACATACAGAGTGGAAGCAGCATTTCAAGTGCTGTACTGTATGTAATATTATCTCCATAATACATTAGCTGGTTTCTTGGTGTTTGAAGAGTCTGAGAGGAAAAAAGTCACACTTATGTTAAATACAAATTTTCATTAAGAAAATAAAAATTACTGATGGGTTAACTTAGAAAAATTAAGTCACAGCAAAACTGCTGTCACCACAAATTGAAATTTATTCTAGTTTCTGCTGTAAGTGAGGTCTCTGAATATAGTTTTGGGTGCAAAAACATGCTTTCCTATGAACTTCCTACTTGACTGCATCTGTATGTATTTTAGGCATCAGTATGTCTCATTTTTAAGAATGAAGTGAAGTTGAGCAATGTATAAAGACAAGAAAAATTCCAGGTATGCAGAAACATAGCTCTGACTAACGGAAACACCATTTTTAAAGCATTCAGAGAAGAGAAGATAACCTTTGTATTAATATCCTATTCTTTCTCTTTTCTTCTCTCTATTTTCCCATGCCTGCAGTCATTCAGTTAAAGCCTCTTTGATCCTCCTTCCTTTCTGTAATGGTAAGATGGATATGCTTGTGCTACAGAAGATGAGACCAGGATGTGAACAATGATTTATTTTTCCCTGGGACAGCATATGCATCATCCTTTCCATTAACTCTAAAGGAATGACCAGATGCGTAATCGTTTTTTGACACAGAGTGGGATTCATCTCATCTAACCTTGCCATCCCGAGATGAGTCGCTAGTTCATCTGGGCTCCTTCTGCAGCTACCAGCGAGAAAATCGTGCTTTTCGAAGGAACTCACCCTTTCCCTTTTAGACGGCGATGGCAGGTGATGGTCTCTGTGCGCTGACTGTAGAAGGGCTCTGCAAGGCTCGTCTTCAGACAGCTGAGACAGGAGGAGATTCAGTCCTACTCCAGGCTTGCCAACAGGCACCTCAACGAAATTTTCAAAAGGAATTCCCTAACTTGCACTGCTGGCAGACCTGTGCATACCAGGGCTTCTGGAAATGTCACTGGGCACCTCTATCTATCTCCAGGTGCTTAAATACCATTGAAAGTCAGACTTACACAGGCAACGACCTCTATTAAACCCAAACGTTAATCATTTGCTGCAACTCTCATGCCGGGGCAACAATCCCTAATTTAGGTAGCGTTTGGTTACAAAGCAGATCGTGTTGCACTGTCAGCATCTTGTAACCCCAGTAACTCTGAGATAATGGACTTAGCTATATTTCTAAGCTTATCGAAACGGACTGTAATTAGCACTTCCTTTTTAATACACATCTCTTGACCCCAAGAGCCAGTTCTTACAGCATAGCTAATAACCACTGCAGGGGATCACAGCCTGAGATGAAGGTGGACTCAGACAAGGGGGTTTGCCCATGGTTCTGCAGACCTGGAAGCCAAACTTGAGTTTCCTCCTAGAGTTCAAGCAGGAGCCATGAGAACTACTACTTCAGAGAAAAAGCTCTTTTAAGGAAAAATAATATTTCTCTTGCTTTACCTCACAATGTTCTGCCTAAATGTTTTATCTCTGAACATGCTCCTTAAAGAGAAGTTTGGTGTCATTAGAGCCCAGATCAGAGCAGAAGCTCTGGGCAAACACTGTTGATTCCTAATGCTTCTTGCACACATCAGTCTTTTCTGAGCAAATAAGATCAGGAAACACTTCTGTTTTGTCCTTAAAGCTAGTTTGTTGTTATCATTATTATTTCAAGCTTAGAGGATGATCTAATGTATGTGGATTCTGGTTTTTGTCAAGCGAAGCTCCCTGGAGAGGAAGGCTGATGCAGGGCTGGTTAAAGCACCACTGGGAAAGCGGAGCCCGGCTGGTGCTGTGTGTGCCTCCAGCTTAGCCTGGGGTTATCCTGACTTTTCCATGCCCAGGCTATCGTAGCTGTCTGGGCATTTTCTGTCATGACTGGAAAGAGAGGAGTAGAATAAAACGTACTCTGCAGGTTCCCACTTTCCATTCACTCCAGAGGTAGCCCTGTGACTAACTCAAACAAGTTATCTCATGTTTTAGGTAGCCAAATAGATGGGTTCAATGCTATCCATTATCTCCTCAAACCTCAGCTCTCCCAACTCTCAAGTTAGTTTCTCTTCTGTCTGTTTATAAACTTTTCAGGATTAAAAAAATGGTGATTTTTAATCCTAATCAATGCAGCCTTCAGATGTTGTCTATGCTATCATGACAATTTAAGCAAAACAGAATGTTACAGAATGACTTGTATTTTTCTTCCACATTACAACTAAATAGTATTTTACCATTATAGTAAAAACAGACAGACACACAGGAAGACTCTGAAAACAAAACAAACAAGAAAAACCCCAGTAGAAGAAAAACAGGCTTAATAAAATCTCCTCCAAGTAAAAACTCAAACAAAGAGTCTACTTTTAACATAAGCATGTTGTTGTCAACAGCGGCATCTCTATTAGGCTTGTTCCCTTACCTAAACATTCCTATTACTGTCATTTCTCAGGGTTGTCATGTTCACTGCCTTGACAGCACAAACACTGTGCTGTAAAATCTGTCAAAGAGGCCAGTTGATTTCCTACATCTTCTGACACTTGCAGGTCTTTAATATCAGGCTGTCAGAACACCTAAGAGAAAGGCGGGTGCTTCCCTGCTCGGTGCTGTTACTGTGACTACCATCACACATACTTTAATCATTAGCCTTATCCTACTATGAAATCCTGACTTTTATGCCCTTGGAGTCCCATGCTGGAAAGCGCTGCTGGCATAAATCCATCGTGCAGGTTAGCTGGCTCACTTACCTGTGGAGTTATATTTGTAAAATACATTTTTTACCAAGCTTATATATTTTTTTTCTTAAAGTTTCTTCTGTGGCTTTTTTTTTTGAGAGGGGAGCTGTAGTAGGTGTAACGATTATTCAGTGACAGGCGTAGGTGAAACTCAGCTGCTTAAAATAAACCTTTCTACTCCTGGACCATTTTGTCTTTAGGTATACTACTGTAGCAGATGAGCTCGGTGGGCAGTAAGTTTTCCATAATGCAAAACTCCTTTGATTCAAGATTGAGGTGAAACCGAGAGAAGGACAACGAGAGTAAATCAGACCAGAACAATCAGTGGCCTTTAAGTGTTTACGGCCCTCACATCACAGCTAGGAGGGTATCTGTATTCCTGCTCCTGCTCTGTGGCTGTCCCCCAGTGATGCTCAGCTAATAGTTATCTTGGGATAGGCCTTTTTGAATGTCTCTTGTTTTAGCATTCCGTTTTGCACCCCCCAAAAAAATTGAAAAGCTGGTAAAAAGGATTTTGTACCCCCCAGATCTGGGTGCTGCCCTGAGATGTAGCTGTTTCTGCTCTTGCTAGCAGTCAAATTAATCACACAGTGTGGCACAGCTCCACAGAAGCCACAGGGTCGATGGATTTAGGAACCCCCACTGCAAGAACTAGGAGTGTGATAAGCAAAGCACACACTAACAGGTGGTATGAGCCAGCTAAGCTGCCAGAAACCATAGCTGGATGTTTATGTAGCTTTAAGTGGCTGTATTGATGTTCCAAGAGTTTCTATTCACAGAGAAGGGGGAAAAAATGTAGGTCTTTCGTGCTTTAATTGCCAAAGAACATTTGCTGCAGGAAGCTAATAACTTTTATATGTACGAATCCATGAACACCCTTCGAGAGCATTAGCGGAGAATCAACAGGCGTGTGGCTGAGGCAGAGGTAAGACAAGCTGGGGGATCGGTTCCAGCAGCTGCCTTACTCCCTGCGCCTCAGCTCCCCGTCCGCAACAGAAAGCGGTAAGACTAGGTTGTTCAGCCCATCTCCTCAGAGCGACTGGGGCAGGAGCTCTTACAGCTGGCCCAGTGGAGCCCCTAGGCATTATTAAAGAATCACAGATAATAACAGAAGTGTTTGCTGCTGTAAGTCAACAGCAGATCTCCTGGCTCCACGTGCACATCAGCTGAACCACGGAGAGAACACAGGGTCACTTCCTTGGGCTGCTCCCCTCCCACCGGCTGCCAAATTACTCTCACCTCTCGTTAAGTAATGGCTAACTACTGTAAGGAAATGCAGTCTGGCTGCTATTGCTTACAGTAATGAATGCTGCTGTCGAGTATAACAAATGCCGTATGTCATACCGGCATTTATGACACTAATACCGAATCACTGGATAGCATCCAATAAAAATCTATGGTGAGGTAATGGGACGTAGCTAGAGAGTGTTGAAAAGGAATCCTGAGTTAATAGAGTTCTTACAGTTTCAGGTATAAACAAAATATCTTGTAATACTACAGTTAAGTGATAGTTAAAAGAAACCCAAAAACCAAAAAATGCTTATAGTAGGATACATTAGATATTTTGCAGATTTATGGTACTTCAAATGCAGCTCCTTACAGTGCTCCCTGCCAAGGTTTTCAGTGGGGTTAACACTTGTGACTGTTTTGTGGCATTTCCAATGCTTAAAGTGTCTGAAATGTATGAATCGTTTTTTGCTCGTTATCCTGGACCAACTGGTACATTACTGTTTCTATTCACAGCCAAGAAGTATTTTTAATTCTTTATGGTTTATTCATCCCTTGCCTGAGAAGCCAGCATAGGTCAAGTCTGAATGAGTTTGTCTCGGATCCTGCAAACCGACTGCCCTTTCAAGCCTAAGTCCATGACATGTAGGAGTTTCCCAAATGAAAACGTCCTACTAGACCCAAGCAGTCTCTCATTTATCAAGTTAAGATATAAAATGTGCCTTGAACTGTGTTCCTTTTCCTTGAACTTGCCATCTGCACTACTACTGATTGCTCAGAGATGTTAGTGCTCTTTCCTGTGCTCGCAGAGCCAGTTACACGCTAAAGTTATGGAGGTAGGGCTTTGTAAGTCCAATCCATCCCTTTCCTTGGAGCTGGTAGTTTAAATTATTTTCATTTAAATCAGGTTTCCAAAGCAACAACATCAAATACAGGCATCCACCTTCCATTTGCTGGATGGCTTCAGCTAATATTTAGGCTGTCATGGTCTCCAAAGGAGGGAAGATTGCAGTCTTCTCCACCGTCGTATTATCTTTTCTCACTGCTTTTTTTACTTTTATATTCTGGCAAACCCGCAGTGATAGGAGGTAATTCTGGCTTGTAAGATCTTAGAAGAATTGAATGCAAGTCCCAACATATATCTTTCATATCTAAATATGCAGTTTTCTGCAACCTTCCTGTCTCCTTCCTGTTTACCCCAAAAGGCTTCTGGTGAACACCTCACTGTTCTCCTTTTCTTTGAAAATGTATGCTATGCTCTAATAGCTCTTTTCCTTCTCCATCAGTATTATTCCTTCCTCTTGTCCTGAAGCTCTACATCCACCTGCAGGCGTTGTTCTCAGTGTATCTTGGTTCTTCTATGTCCTCTTCATCTTCTGCCTCAGTCCAGTTCTTTGCTCTGCACTCCTTCATCTTCTCACCTAGGCTAAAACTGGTCTCACTGTGAGTCATGGTTACCAGTTACCCATCCATCATTCCATTCATCAGGTTAAAACATATCCTTTCCCCCCTCTTCCAGCCCCCCATGCCCCCTAACCTGCTCTGTTCCTGACACATTTCCCACTTGAACCATTGGTTTGCATTTTTTTTTGTGTCACATGTTCTTTTGATGTTTTCTAAAAAAATCTTGTTCATTTTAGCTTTCTGACCAGCATATAAGCACAACTAGGCTTCTATAACCTCAAGGATTATTAAATCACCTAAATAACTATTCTGACAGGACAAAATTCCATTGCTCCATGCAAATCTTAAATGCTGTGTTTAATGTTTTCTATATTATTCTTAATTAGCAAGTTGATTATTAATATTGTACTGACGTAGTCCTATGAGGAACTTGAGCTATTACAAAGGGCAATTTTCACTGTCAAAATGTGTCTTATTCATGCGGTGCCATGTGGTTTGGGACAGCACACAGACCTGGGTACCGGGCCAAGAGATGCTTAGGCCATACGGTGGGACAGGGCTACCAGCCATGCCTGGCCAAAGAAACCGCCGGCCTTTGTCTTCTTCCTTCCCTAGTAAACAAGAGAATGGTCTTAGGGGAGAATCCCAGGAACTAGTTTTCTGTACAAGAAAGCTGTGGGTTAGGTTGTGTTCCTCCACGCTGGGAGAACTGTTGTTTTAAATAGGCCATTGTACTCGCATGATTCCATTCCCAGGGTTGCCAATCTCTTACATCTGGATTCTCCAGGCGAATGGATGATTCCATAATACAGTTAATGTTGGTTTTAACTTTTCATAACTGCTATGATTAAATTAATCGGACATTTCCATTAGATAATACTTTCATTGTGTCTATTCTTTCTTTCCACTGTGAGTCTTCAGATCTGCTGCCTTTGAGTTAAAGCTGCAAGTTCATGTAGCTTCATTAAATTACATTTATTTTAAAACAGGCTTCACATCTGGTTCTAGATTTTCTCAAAAGCTTGAGATGCTCAGGATTGAGGTTTTGATCGCAGCAACTACTGAAGGTTAAAAACCAGGCTCCACTTTCATATCCAAACTCTCTCTGAGCTCCATCTCCAAAGGTCTGATTCAGGTTCAGCACTTGTTTTCCGTGTGCAGTACTAATGCACTTGCCAGGGAGCTGGTTTGGTTACACAAGACCTTTAGCAACATAACCAAAACAACCATGCCAGGCTGCATAAATGGAATTTCAACAAGTGTTTTTGAACAGAAACTCTTCCCAAAATTGTTTTTCTGTAATTGAAAAATGTCTTTCAAATGGAACCACTTAGCATAGCTCTGAAGTGTATCCAGCATGGTCATAAACTGCTGCTCACAGGCTAAGGGCCAAGATTTTAACTTCAGATATAAATGCAGTCGCAGATGCCAATACTGCTAACGCTAAAATCTGGCCTGATAAGCTTGATTTTAAAGGGTTTGTTTGTTTCTTCTCATTTCAACTTGTAAAATCAAGGAGTGTCTTTAAAGTAGAACTCAGATGAAATATTCTTTGGGAAAACTCACCAGGAAAACTCTGTCCAACCCAGACTTCGGCTCTCCCTCAATCTTACAATAACCTGAAATACTTCTAAGAGTGGAGCCTTCTCCAGACTTGTTAACTCTTCTCGCCATACCACTCTCAATGGCCTCCTCTCCTCAACTACACCAACTCAAACTTCTTCCTCCAAAAACATCTCATTCTTCGAGGTGTTTTTTCAACTCTGTTCCACCTGTTTACCTTTCAATGTCTCATTTGCCTGATTCCCTCAGAAGTCTATGCCGACAAGTTCCACGACTCAAATAACTTATGAACGCTTTCTTCAAAAACACACAAGACTTGAAAAAGATCAATTGAACTCACTGATGTCAAATTTCCTCAATCAGAAAGCTGTTCAGCAGTGTTCCTTCTGCTTCAGGAACGGCACCTGTACTTTAACGTTCTTCATGCTTTTGGTAATGGCTGTTGAGAAAACAGCCTTCCACGGGATCTACTGCAAATTCCCAAGTCTGAACAGGGACAGAGACTGCAGATGGCTTGACAGAAATGTGTCGGCAATAAATCAAGAAGGCGGGGGGGGGAATACCTTTCACATTGTATCAACCTGTTTGTTCTTTCTTTACCCCAACAGCAAGAACACGTCTCTATAGGCAGCAACCATGCCACCTCTTTTACCTACACTCCATCCTAGTTATCAGGGTACAACTTGGGTTTTCTGAATAACTTACGGCCCCTAAGTCTCAGCTTCTGCTGAAAGTTATTTTGATTTGGCATCCAACACACAATTATACTTCCGGTTAATAGCCCTGATGCATGAGAAAGAACTGCCCCAATTCCATTGCACAAGCCATGCTTTTCCTCCAAATGATGTACCGCTGGCCTGGCTGTAGACAACAAACACAAGAAGGACTTTGGTGCTGTGCAACTAGTAATCATTTAGCAAAGAAATAGAAGTTTGAAAAAGGGATCCAGCCTAAGGAAAGATCTAGTTTCTGTATTTACTGCAGCTGTTCCGGAGGCAATACGTGTGGGATGTCAAGGATGAAGATTCTATCAGACAGACGATAAAGACTAGAAATAATGTGGTATTATCTGTTTCTCTACCCCTACTATTGGAATATTTTGTTCCTTACAATTCTGTTTTTGCACCACAATAAATCATGGGTCAATTACTGATTAAATCTGAGGTCTTATTACAAGTAATTGCAATAACTAGTATTTGAAAATCATTTAACTCTTAGAATCTACTGATGAACATACAATTCACATGATTCTTTTTGTTGTTATAAATACATTTTAATTTAAAGATAATCTTTTAATCCATTGTATTAAAAAGCAATTATGGCAGGAGTGCATTAACTAAGAATCAGTTGCACATCCCAGAGACATAACAGATCTAGGACTATATTAGAACATATTCACATGGAGGCGACTGAACAACTGGGGAGGGCATCAGTTAATCCACTTAATTATTTAATGCAATAGGATTTAATTTGCTAATGAAATTCGCAGAGTTGTTGGATACTAAACCATGCTGGATTATGAACACCAACCACAGCGCCTCAGCATCATGCAGATACTCTTCTCGTTTTCAGACGCGGTATTGTGGTGGTGAATTGGTTATGTGCAGCTGCAACACTGAGAGAGGTTTTCCAGAAGGCTTTCTAGTGGAATTTAGAAACTGAGATGCAGGAAGAAGAAAGCCCATGTGTAATCAAGCCATCCTGTGCACAACACCAACAAAGCTTCTGCGGGTGTCTCCTGGCCGGCATGAGATACAGTAATACTTTTAAGGGAATCTGGAATCGTTAAGTCTAAAGTTTTAGACAGAAGTGTAGAACTCTCTCTAAATTTAAAAAAAAATCAGGAAAAAAGGAGAAACCCACAGACAGAACTCCATTGTTTTGGATGCTAAAGAGAGACTCTGCTTAAAAATTAAAATCACATTTTCCCTTAGTACCTGAATATCCATAATTCAAATACTTAAGTCAGCAAAAACTGTTGAGTATTGGACCTGAATGAACAGAAGAAGTCAATGGCAAATTCAGGATTAGAACCTGTTCCTCAGAACATTAAATCATGTCAGAAAACCATTTGTCTTCTGCACAACTATATTTCAATCTTAGTTTCATCACTAACTTGTACTGTATTTGGATTAATTATTAAATTTAGAAGAATATAATTAGATATGGCAAAGGTGAAAAGCTTGCAAATGGAGAAGTATAGTTTCCTCATTGAGGGTATTATCACTCACTGGTTCTCAGAGTGCATTATAAATCCACACATGCTCAACCACCCAAGTTCTTCACCTGTATCTCAGGTAAAACAACATCCCCTTTTTAGTATCTTCCAGCTGCAAGCTTTAGGTGGTCTGAAACCAAATGTGGCCCCAGTAGCTTTATATTACTTCTTGGTATTAGCTGTTTCTCAATAATCTGCTCTATGGGAAGAGAGAATTTTCCTTGTTTCAAAGTCAGATTTTTCTGGAGAGCTGGCTCTTCATGGCTTCAAAGCCAGGCCCAAGTCTGAACTCTGACAATAATTAAAAGAAATCAAGTCTGAGTAGAGATTTGTTGATGCATATTAACGATTGTTTCTAAAACTTCAGCTAACTGTGATTTCATAATAAAGGCAAGCTTAGAAACCTGAAACCATTTCAAATGAACCTGGTTTTATCTGGACTGGTAAATTATTTTTAAGGGTGTAATATCAATTAAGAGGAATAAGCTGCTCAAATTGTTTCTGGCAGAAGAGGAAAGCTCTGCTTGGAGGCCACAGGCATGGAAGATAAAGAAGTCTATCAAATTAAGCAAGAGGTCACTTGTGAAAGAACAAAATACCGGCAATGTTGAAAAGACAGACTATGGTTAAGTAAGTTGAGGCTACATTCTAACAGCAAAAAGAGTGGCAGGGATGCGATAGGAGAAATACCTTACTAGAAGAAATCAGAAGTTAATTTTGTCTTGATAAATGCCCCACACCGTTGTGGCTATGAACACCATTGACACCAAAGGACGTCAAAAAAACCTAAGCGAACAAGGAATGAAAGAGTAGTTCAGATTTAGCATTTTTATGTGGGTTAAAATGAGATGGGATGGCAATCAGAGGTGTGAAGCACAGAGTACTGCAGAGGGGTGTGCAGCTAACAGTGGTTTCCTTCTCGTCACCGCTGCTGGCTGGACGTAGGAGAAAAGCAACATGAGGAAAAAACATCCAAGAAGACATCTGCGTACAAGTGTGTTCCCAGACTGCTGGCTCTGCCGGAATTCAAAGCCATTACCTGGTTAATATGGAGGTTGTGGAGAGCATGTCATTTGGTTCAGGGAGCCAAGATGAATGAGAGAGAGCTCTGTTCATCACTGGAATATGTCACAGGGAAGGAAAAAATAAAGATCCAAAATGACAGTCACCCGGGATCACCCACAGGGGACAGTGGGGTGGGCTGGGCTTCCTCCAAAAATGATGGATAATTCCCACTGCATTAGATTTCTAGACTGAATGAGAAACTGCAGTTTTGCTGATTGACAGTCATTAGAAACAAAGCCAAGCAGAATCAGGAGAGAGTTAGGAAAAACAGCTTCCCAAGCAGAGCGCAGTGATACCCTGAGATGAACCATGAACTGGTGTGCCCATATGTTCTTGCCATCACTTCATGATTCAGCATTCCCATTTCCCTCCCATCCATTCTGCAATTTCAAGGCAAAACAAAACTAAGATGATGGTGTGAATATTTCCGCTTTGCTTAAAAAATGAAGATTTTCTCATCCTGCTTGTATGTGGCTGAACTTCATGAGCTGCGTTTATATTGCCTAGTGTGCACAGTCTGGGGCCAATCTGGATGGTTTAAGCAAGAGTTACTCATTTAGCAGGAACAGGTAATTCCCTAACTATCTGAATTGTTTAGGCAAATTCCCTCCACTATCAAAGCTTTTGCTTCTTATATACTTATGCAGCTTATCTACTACTCTTCGAAATGCACACCTAGAAGCTTTTACTGCATTCTCACGGCTAGAAACTTACGGCTGGATTCAAAAGTGGTGACATCAGTGGCAAAACACTAGCATCACTGAGTCCTGAAAGTCATCTCTCTCTGTTCCCACTACTGTTAAGCTCCAGATTTCTGATCTTAGGGACCTGATGGAGAATAAATACGTTTTGTATTTGATTTATTTCTATGTTATTAAATCTTGTTTGTGCTTCACCCAGGTACACGTAACAATGTGAATTTATTTCACGCCACAGCGGATCATGTCATCAAAAGTCATTACTCCCATTGGAAATACTGCCGTTGCTTGCAGGCTTGGGAGCATATGATACTCCTGACTCAAGATCCCGTGATGGGAATGAAATTCATAGTAAGTTGGTAATTACATCTGGTCCTATGCTGTGAAGATGCAGGCACTATGAGACAAGCGTGTCAGTGCTCTCTGTTTATATTTTTGCAAGATAGGAGAAATTCAATTTTATTCAGCTATCTCCCAGTGACTTTTTGCAACTATGTATCAGCAGAACTTTTTACACTTTTTATTTTAAAGATAAATTGCTTGGTGCACTATCAAGGATACTTAGAATTTAAGAATAGAACCTATTAGTCTGTCACTCTTCCAGAGACACAGTCCTTGAAGAGTCTGAAGAAGCAGTCGTTATGTGACAGCATAATAAGGATGTCAGGCTCCCTCCCTCCTCCCCCAATCTTCTTGAACGACATTTTCCCCAGCAGGGAAAATTAATACACTTCAAAAGTTATAACGTGCCGGAAAACATACATCCATCAGCCATAAGCATGATTTTCTAAATTGAAGCAGGGTGGAAACCACATTCTTAATCAACTTTTGTAAAACAGCTCTCACCCTTTTCCAAATAAATAAATAAATAGATAGATAGATAAATAAATAAATGCGCCTCATAATGCTTTTACTGTGTAGCATTAGATTTGCTAGTGAAGTGTGGAGTATTCTTTTTCTTATGTTATTAAATTTCAAAGACATACTCCTTAGGGCTTGTCTTAAGTCTGTCATCTGTGCTGCTAGTGAAGACTCTGAACACTTGGACAGCTTCATCCGTCCCCTCGTATCCCACCCGCAAATCAATCCAAATGGCACCGCCTCTGTTCGATGCCGTCTTTCGGCAGCGGGCCTGAAAATGTTTGTATTTCATCAGCGCTTAGCTGGCTCTTGTCAGCACTTGAGAGCTGTCTGTATCGCTTAGCAAGAGAGGGACGCGCACAAAGGGGTTATCTCCTTAGTGTCAGAGGAAGCGCGATGATGTTGTTTGATCACAGCGCAGAGAGTGGCTGGTATCTCACAAAGGATGGAACACAGAGAAGAAGTTAGGGAGCTTAACTGAGGGAAAAGTAACATGAGGAAGAAGGAAAAGAGAACAAATAAAGAGATATGGAGATGAATATCAGTAAGAGGAAATAATAAAGGATTAAGGAATATGAATCAAGAAAATATTATGTCAATAGGAAAATTAAACACACTGGAAAAAATAAACTGAGATAAAAGGAAACAATATGAAACAAGCCCAGCAGATTCAACTTTAAAATACGAAGCAGAGTATCACTATTGATGTTCTCCTCCCCGCCAGTACCTTCCACACTGTTTTCTAGAGGTGTGTATAGACAGCTATATATAAATTATTGCCCATCAGTGGAAAACAAAAGCCAAACATCAGTTCAGGGAGAAAGTATATCATTTTCTGACTTGCTGAAGATGGGGGACTTTGCTTTCCAGTATATCTAGGGACCTCAGAAGTTCAGGTTACAGAGCAAGCTGAAAACAGATGTTCTTGACAATGATTCGTGTAAACAAAAAGGGAAAATACTCCAAGCACTTAGCTGTTCCTGTCACTGGCCTGCTCATGTTCAGGGAAATACGAGGACTTCGCACAGCAAACCAGCTTCCCCGTTAGCATCAGGCACATGATGGAGAATCAGAAACTAGTTAAGAACCCAGGAGCAATCCAAGAGTCCAGAATTACATCAGAGACTTGCCATGAAAGGGCTCAGCCCAAGTAAGGAGTCTTGCAAGTGAAATGGGAAGGTCTAGAATGGTACTAAAATGAAGAGACCAAATCTGAGCTTACAGTGTCTCAGAGCCGATGCAGCAGAAGACGACAGCTGCAGCATCGACGAAGGACTTCAAAATCCCTCAGAACACAGCTGAATTAGACCGAGTAGATCCGCAAGCATCTCTGGGGAGAAATGAAGAATATCGAGCGGTGGATTCCACCGACTGAACGCAGAGATGGGGCTTATGTGTATTTCAGAACTGATCAGTCACAGGAAGAACCACTGCTGGCTTTGCGTGGCGTTTGACGTTGAGGAGGCGACTGGTAGTTGGTGGCAGTTTAAAGCACTGCCAGTTTCCTGACTAGCTCCCTTAGAAATAAAACAAACTGAGATGACAGATGATGATGTCCCTATCACTGAGCAATAGTTTTTGCTACACAAATCATGTTATTTTCTGTTTAGAGGAGGCAGCGTGGTTATATCATTAGAAGAATTGCTGACAGCTTCTGTTATTAATGGTCCCAAATGTGCCTCCTGCCATCTGTGATGGGCAAAAGAGAGTAGCAGGCAATGATCTGCACTGAAGTTAGCTTTCCTGACTACTACTTAATGAAAAGGCAGGGTTTTTGGAAGAACAGATCTGTTCCTTAGTGGCCCTTAAGAATGCTCTTGATATGAGTCATCTGCTTTGTAAAATATGGTAATTTCACAGGGAATAGCTACTATTCTGAGGAGTAAAGATACAGTTTGCTTCTAGGAATGTATTTTCACTAGAAGGGAGTTTGGTGGGAAATGACTTTGATATCAGTACAGCAAACCAGAACTAGGAGGCTTGGCAACCTTCAGAGAAGCTGCCCGACTTTGCAGTACTGTGTCTGTAGTGCCAGGCTACAGCCTGTGTTCATTCTGATGAAGTGTTTGCCCAGGATGCCAGGCATCTGCGTAGCCCCAGACAGATGTGCTGGGAGACTGAAGGGCTGATCTCCTCAACCTTCACTCGGAGGGCCTGGAGACATACAGCTTTTGCTATAACTGCAGTTTGGGCAGTGCTGGGCTTAAGCGTTTTCATTAATTTTCTTTTCTTTTGCAATTTCAGTCTGCTTTTTACCTTTCTAGAAGGATATGTTAGTCAACCAAGCTGGGGATGAGATGGCAGCCCCATATTTCTTGCATCAGCTGTCTAAAAATTTCAAAGAATCAACTTGAAAAATGATCAAAAAAACACAGCAAGCAGCAAAATGGCTTGGTTGTTTTTTTTTTTTAATAAATCAATAGAAACCAACTGACTCGGTGCTTGATGACTGCTCTGAGCATTTCTGCAAGCACAATGGGAGAGAAATGTACAGGACTGAATTTCTCTGACAGGTCAAGTGCCAGCAAAGGTGCTTTTGCTGGCTGGCTAGTTAGATCTCCAATTTATCCGACATAATGAACACACATTCTCTTTCCATTCTAAACTGAAATCATAATCTATCTCTGAACATAAAAGTTTTTCAATCTTCTAATTTACCGTCCGCTAAATACACAAAACATTAAGCTTGATAATGTTTGTAATGAGGTTCTAATAATGCTAAAAATTGTGTCTTTGTAGAAACCTTCAGGTGCAGCATTGCAAACTGACGACTGCATTTGCATCTGCTCTGGCTTCTCTCAGAACGAGCATTGAAGAAACTTGCTTTGGAATAGAAATAGATGAATGCCAAACTCTTCTTAAATAAAAGGGGTTTTTGAAAGTGAACATGAGAAAGTTGGCCTTTTTTTCTCCCTTCTTAAGGAAAAAATCAAAATAAAAACATTTTCTACTGTTTGTTTATGATGGAAGGGTAAAAACATCACTTTAGGGTCAAGTACAGTACACAAAAGCTAATCACTGACATCACAGAAATCCTGCCACCATTACAGCAGACTGCACTCAAAAGACGGACCTTTTCTTTAATTACATTCTGCTATTAATTTGAAAAAAAAAAAAAAGGTGGTAACACTTACTATGAAAAGAAAACCCATTAAACTGTGAACAGTTTCTGTACTGAGATATGCCTGACCCTGGCAATAGCACAAAATGAACAAGGTGGGATGTGGGGGTGGAAAGGCATAGCTGTAAATGTTGCCTTGAAGAAGCTCAGTCTACGGATCTACTACAGCATTCGCATACCATGTTATCTTAATCATGAGTAATTACTGAGAAACAAAAGCAACTCCTGGCAGGATAAGAACTGTAATAAAGAAATCGTTAAAAACATCAGGGGATTTCTACTAAGAGCAGATTTAAGAGGGTCATTCTTCTAATTTTAATATTGCCAGCATAAAACGTAATTTAATGCAATGGAGCTCAGCTTTTATTTAGGCAGTTGTCCTACTGGATTAATATAACTGTAAAAGAAAAAAGTCAATATTTGTATTTAATCTATTCTAGCGCCAAATTAATTTGACAGTGCTCATGCTGAGTCCATCTTAGGGGGGTGGATCTTTGGTTTCAGGATCTAGTCCCCTGGCAGCGTGACTAGATGTCTCCTATTGGTACCTGGAGGATCTCTGAGCTTAGAGCCTCGTTTCAGGGTTTTAGTGGTGAAAAGGTGTCAGTCTGTCCTGCATCCATAGGAAGATCTGTTCAGTTCTTGTATTGGTATAATTCTGCTGATTTTCAGCAGCGTCGAGCCAGTGTAGCAGCAGTGTAATAAGGAGGAGAATCAAGCTCTCATCTGGAACCTCACAGACATGAAACAGCAAGCCAAGGGTTTCCTCCCGAGAGGAAAAAGGTGCACTGCTGCTGCGTAGCCAGCGCTTTGCCACTAGATACTCCTTACAAGCACCACAAGTAGAGGAGGAGATAAGAAGAGGAGGAGATCAAACTATTGCATATTCTCATACATTTACATTAAGTGACTTTGTATCTGAGAATAAAGCTGGCTGCAGAATACTTGGGAAAAAATACTGGAAGGCAGATTTGTTCACAGTTCTCATCTCATGGTCCTTTTGCACGCAAAACTCCCATCACCTTGTGCATTTGAAACACAGACAGGATTCTACACAAACTTGCCCAGGCATCCGCAGCATATATTCATTTAGATCCCAGAGTAAAAACCAGGCAGGCACTGCATACTTCTCTGTAAGGATGCTTCAAAAATACAATCCAAATTCTCTTTTAAAAATGGTATTTGAAATCTTGTGTCGACACTGGGAGAGAGGGAGGTTGTCCAGGCAATTTAGAACTGTTATTACTTCCAGGTAGATAGGAATCTTCCCAGCCAGCCAGCCATCCAAATATTAAAGGAAAGAATGGCTGTTGTCCAAAGCTGGGTTCCTGATAGCTGCAGATTGGAGGGGCTGTGGAAGAGCTGTCATTACCCACAGATTTATGTCCTGTGGTATCCTGGCAGCAGATGCTGTTGCTGCTGACAGGATCTACAGCACCAGGGATGGATGAGAGTGCCTTTCTCCTGTGGCACCGGAGAGACTTGTCAAGTGCTCAAAAGCATCTGCAGGAAGCTGCAAGACGGAAGATTGTTTCTTATTCAAATGGGCCTAAACTCCTCTCATGGAGAGACAGAGAAAAACATGGGCTGGGAAGAGGCGTACAGGGTAAATAATTAAGCAAGTACAATGCAGGGAAAACGAAGCTTCAGAGAAAGCAACAGAAAACCGTGTGCTCATTGAAATGAGAAATGTGACATTTCAATGACCCAGTAAGTTTCTACAAGCAGTTATGGTAGGTGTGTTGTTGTAGTGTTTAAGGGATTTCAACCCTGATACTTCAGGACATAAGGCAGTTGCTACCTGCTTGAGGTTGGCCAGAACCAACCTCCCCCCAGGCATGTTATTGCTGAATTATCCATTATAGGGGTTTTAAACCATTTTCTGAAGCATCTGGTCTTCCCTCCTGTCAAAGGCAAGATGCCTTAGCGACGCCAGATTAACCGTTGCTCTGATGTGGTACGACAGTTTCTGTGTTCCTACAAATGTCTAGATTAAATTCAATTTTGATTTCAGCTAAATGGTTCACTTTACAAAAATAGCTCATAGAAATACTCAGTGGAAAAAAGAGAGGACAGGAACCTGCCCAGAATCTTTTGTGACTACAATAATTTAAGTATAGTACCAGGGGCTTTGCCTAGAAATGGTTTTAATAAGAATCCTATTATACTGTACAATGTCATTCCAGGGAACAGATATTCCCAGACAACTGCCAATCCACTGGATTGCGGAGATTAGTTCGGTGCCTGTTTAGTTGCCCTGACGGTGTGTTGTGACAAACCCTCTAAAAGGTTAACCTGGATTGCAAGTGTTCTTGATAGTAAAGAAAACATTAACTAGAAAGCCTGGATGAATGCTAACTTAGCGAAGCTGACAGTGCCAAAAGAGTTCCTATCAAGAACGATGAAAAATTATCCCTGGGGTTTAAGCTAAAAAAGGGCACTGTCTGATTGCTGAAAAAGTGAAAACTCTTTTGATTTTAAATCCTTGTAAAGCAAAGTCAAGTTGAAGCTGTCACTGTAATGTGAATGGAAGTTTCATTTCAAATCCCTCACAGCCTATAATGTTCTGATTTTAAAGGTTAAACAAGCAATAGAAACACAGGTTGAGTAACCCTTGTCTATCCCACTACCGAACCCCAAACCGATTAAACAAACCTAAGCCAGCTAAAGTAATAATTGGAGGCCAAATTTAATATGGCAGCTGACACCTGGTGGGAACATTGATGGGGAGGAGGAAGATCAGGAAAACAGGAACCCTACCAAACTTGGAAATAATGTCTTAGAAGATTCTACTCCTCTTAAAGTTCTGGCATCAGCCACTCTGTAGAAGGGAAGAGTTCTCATCAGAGAAACTTAAACGCACATGAACATATGAGGAAAACTGCTTGTTCCCCTTTGCTGGTCTGGTCTGTCAGAATAAGCAATTCCCTTTCCAAGGCAATTTCCTCCTCCTACTTTATTCAAAATGCTTTTTTTAGAACACACTGGATAAGATACTTTACAGATCTCCCAAGTCCTTTTTTCCCCCTGCAAAGCCTGGGAGCTATATCTGCCTTCCCTCCAGAAGAAGGAGGACTTATGGTAATTAAAGTCACTTCTCTTGGGGAAGGGGGAGCATTTTTCTGTACCAGTGTTTTCATTACAGCATTACAAGCGCTTCTTTTCTTCACAAAGGAAGAAACACAAATGACCTTTTCTATGTATGTGTGAATTGCCAGACAGCAGAGATAAAGGTCCGTAGGTTTGGAAAGACACGCAGGACATATATAGAGAGGGGAGGAAACGTAGCTAAAACCTTACTGAAGTTGTATAGATTTTGGGTATGTGAATACCTTCATCAGCTTCCAGTGAAGGAATGGCTTCCAAGAAGCTATTTGTATGTGCAAAGCTAAGCATGTGCTTCACTGTATTGAGATAGATCAGAAGGACAGATAACTTATTATTTCTCTAGTTCTCTTATTAATTACTTCCCTGACAGGCTGCCACTCTTTCTCTCTCTTTTATCAATCCAGCCACTCACTGGCATGCAACCTCTCTCTTGATTTATGTCATCTCTAAATTTGCACCATATGAAGCTGAATTACTAGGTGACAAAGTTCTGGAGATCCGATGACTTATCTATCATCGACTTAACCTCTTTTGCTCTTTTGCAGAGGAAAGGCCATACAATAAGAGGAACGACACAAAATTACTGTCTTCCTAAGTAAGGAATGAAGCTTTTCTCAGAGAGCTTAGGTTCAACGTGGCATCAATCCAAGGCAGGTGTCCAGCTCAAGGAGATTCATGGTTTTGCCATCAATAAAAGAAGACAAATTAATTTGCTCCTGTCTGATTTTTTTTTTCCCCCAGATGCTCTCCCTAATGAATGCACCAGGAATCACAACCTCTCACTGCATAAAAATTAATGACCTCTGCAATATACCTCCAGACTCGAGCAAGAAAGTGCTGGGTGGTTATGCATATGACCCCGTTTGATGAAGCTGCTTATCTAAAACTCCAGATCAACAACCTTCAGTGTTGAAGTATAACAACAGAATAAACAACCTGAAATTGCAGCCACAACAGAAGAGCCAACAGCATAGGAATGTGTCTCGGATGACTCCAGTACCCTCCATTCCAGCTGAGGACTGTACGAAATATTTTGTTGTAAGATGTCTAATGCTGGAAAATAAAATCTTAAGGGATGAAGGTGTCGATACACGATGTCTCAATAAGGTTTCAGGTTCCCCCTGAGGAGGAAGGAGCGGCAGAGACAACGTGTGATGAACTGACCATAACCCCTATTCCCTGTCTTCCTGTGCTGCTCGGGGGGAAAAGGTAGAGAAATAGGGAGCAAGGCTGAGCCTGGGAAGAAGGGAGGGGCGTGGGGAAGGTGTTTTAAGATCTGATTTAATTTCTCATTACGCTACTCTGATTTGATCAGTAATAAATTGAGTTAATTTTCCCCAACTCGGGTCTGTTTTGCCCGTGACCATAATTGGTGATTGATCCCTCCCTGTCATTAACTCAACCCTTTCCTCGCATTTTCTCTCCCCTGCCCAGCCGAGGAGGGGAGTGGTACAGCACGTTTAGTGGGCAGCCAGCCTCCAGCCAAGGTCAATGTGCCACAGCTTATCTTCGGGAAACAGCTACAACACTAGAGGTTTCTGGCTCTGTAACAATTTGTAGTTAGGGAGTTTTCATAGAGAAGAAGCAGAGATTTTCTGGATTTTTTTAACCAAGGTGACTAGAACAGCAATGTGGGTAAGAGAAGGGAGTACAATTTCCACAAACTGACAAGGAAGAAAAATGATGTCAACAGTCATAACCTTACAAAAGGAGAAATCATATGGCCGCTGAGGCAAGAGGGAAGTTGCAGGCATTAGGAAGCCTGGCCAACTACCCTGTGAGCACAGGGCCTTTGCATCTATCCTACACACTCCTCTCACCTTAATCTCCTTTCAGAAACGCCCTTCTGCCGAAGTAACTTATCTGGCACTGAGGACATCCCTTCACTCTTGTTGCTGAAAAACCATTTCCATTAGAAGTGCAAAACCAACAGGCAAAGGTTAAAAAAAGAGTTATTTACATCACAAGAAGCAGTTCCATGTAATTCTATATTTTCTGTCTGCACTATCTTATGTCTTGATATTAAAGCCGTTAAAATAGGTTAGAATCCTGTCCATTGACTGTAGAACTACTCATAATTTAATCTTCCTAATAACATTAAGAGTGAAGCAGGATCCTTCCAAACTAAGGGTAGGATGATCTATTTAGCATTTTAAGTGTGCATTCATGCAGGGTTACTGATAACAATATAAACAAATTCTGTAAGGTATGAGTAGTTTCAATACGTTATTTACGGAAACCTGAAAATAGAAACCACTGCCTCATCACAGGTATAGTTTAGGCCTTTTAGGACAATTTATTCAAGATGAAATTAAAAGTGTTCTGGAAAAGCATAATGGGGTTCTGTAGAAATGATTCAGAAATCCTGCTGTGGTGAGCAGAGAATACTTGTTGCTCTGTGTAATTGTAAAAAGAGTGAAATGAATAGAGAATTAAGGGGCAGATAGTTGGCACTGGCTCAGTGAAAGCAGGATTAGTCTACCTGCTGCGGATCAGGAGCTGCAGGTTCCTGTGCATGCATTTACAAACTCCACAGAAAACCGAACGCATGTTTACCTTCCTTGCATTCATTCTGGGGTGATTTATTAAACGAAAATTGAATTAAGTATACAGAGAAATGCTCACAGTCCAACAAAGACTACATATTGAATATATCCAACTATCTCCTACTCTGTTTTCAATTACTTTCCCTCTCATGAATTTATCCCCACTACACACAGAGTCTTTAAAAATGTATATATAAATAAATATAAGCTCTTGTGCATGCACTTTTCTGCAAAAGAATAATACAACTCTTCCAAAATAAGCTTAAAGTACCCTTTTTTTGGTACACTGCTTGTAAGCATCTTGCATAAATAATAAAACCAGAACAAATGTTTCTGCCTTTCAAGAGGTTTCTATGGCAGACTAACTCCAAGGGTGAAGCCCTGTGCATTTAAAAGGCTACTCTGTTGGAATGACTATGCACAAGTAAATATTAAAAAACAGTGAAAATGGGCCAGGGGTTAGGATGAGATTTGGGTAGAAATTTCTGAACTAGTTGGCTCGAATAGTTATGATACATCAAGAAAAAATAGGCAGAAGAGCACCATAGAGTTAGATTCAGGATAAGGGCTGAAGCACAGGTTTTACTTTTCATGTGGTGTCAGACACTCATATTTAAAGTACACTAAGAAGTGGCCGTGTCCATTTCCTACCACTTACAACAGAAAACAAACTAACAAAATCCACTGCATCCCTTCCAGAGAGAAATTACATATGTGTAAATGTGTTTTTCCATAAATGACTCCTAGCGTGGTTGAAACAATAAATCACCTCCTTTCTTCATCTATTTCTATCGCCTTTCAACGTCTTATTTAGTTATCTCGGCAGTACTTCTTTTTTTTTTTTGTTTAACTCAGGCTAAGAAAGAGTCTAGGATTCATGAATTTAAAAAGCATTTGTGGCTTGGCTGACAGCCCTGAGGGACCCCACTGTGGATCGCAGGAGATGAGCACGCAGTCAGGAATAATATCCCTTCTCTTACGACCTCCAGTTTTCTTGACAGACAAAACACCTCACAGAGTTGTAAGATAAAGGTCTGGGATGATTTTTGAGGCCACAAAGATTCTGAAAGTCATTTTTATATTCTTTTTAATGGTATGAAAAAGGGACAGCAGCAATACTAGTGCTATAAATGACTTTGTGAAGAATCTCTCCTGATCTTCACACCCCAGACTCTCTGTCACAGGCACAAGTCTAATGTTTTCATTCATCATCTCAGCACAGATAAAAATGATCAATTTTTTGAGGAGCTTGTCGTCTTTGGATTATTTCTTTTAAACACATAACCTTATCTATTCAAGGTGGATGCCTGGCTCAACCATGACCTTGTCAATCTCATTAAGTCTTGAATGAATTTCCTCAAATTTTCTTATCAATCAAGGTAATTGCTTCTTGCAGGAAATCCAATCTTCTGTTAACCACATCATTACCTGGTGATCGAAGTCCTCAAACTCTGTGTAAGCTGGAATCACTCAAATCACCCAAGAGAATAGAGAAGCCTAAATTTATAAACAAATCTCCACGGGTCATTTCCATTTCAGCCATTCCCCAGTTTGTCAGATACCTTGAACTATTTTTAAGAATTAAAAATAGTTTTACATCATAGTTTTACATCACACTTTAGAGTCATAAAAGATGACACTATTCTTGCAAAGGTCATGTAAGATGAGAAGGATATGGAAAGAAGGAAATAAAAAAAGTCTATGGAAGTAGTGGATTTTAAGCAAGGATCTGAATAGTATAGTAAACAAAACTCTAAGATTATAAGAAAATCCATACAGATGGGGTGAAACGTCCATTTAATAGTTTTACATCACACTTTAGAGTCATAAAAGATGACACTATTCTTGCAAAGGTCATGTAAGATGAGAAGGATATGGAAAGAAGGAAATAAAAAAAGTCTATGGAAGTAGTGGATTTTAAGCAAGGATCTGAATAGTATAGTAAACAAAACTCTAAGATTATAAGAAAATCCATACAGATGGGGTGAAACGTCCATTTAATCTCAATTTTTTTAAGAGTGTAAGAACAGGGCAGGGATGTATGACACCTCCTCAGAGGAGTTTTCTGGCTGTTAGCAACCCGCAGCTCTTCTGAGCCGGGGCAGTCTGGCTATATTTAACAGCCCCCACTGGATTTCTCTTTTGTGAGTCCGTCCAGCTGATTTGAACCTACACAAGCTTTTAGCACGTACAATATCTCCATCTCTCTTTTACCAGTGAGTGGATTGGATGCCATGCTAATTCAGGCCAGAGAGAAAACGCTTAACTTTGAAATACGGGAATGTAATTAAGATGATTGGGAAGAAAGGTTTGGGGAGGGCTGGGAGCGAGTAAGGAAACTTGCTGTTCTGTTGATGCAGATCATAGCAAGATTTTCCAAGAGGTGCCCTACTTTCAGTGCCTACATGTATTCTTCTACCAGCACAACAGCTCTCCTGCTGTGGAGACGGTGTTGCATACTAATAATTCCGAGCTTTTATGTATCAAAAATAATTATTTCATGCACAAAATAAATTGGTATTTCCAGTACCAACTAATATTTTTTCCCAACACAGAGCTCTGATCTTTTATTTTCAACATTTGAGAAGAAAATATATAAATATGGAATTCTCTCTTACCCTCTCTCCTGAGGATCTAGGCAGAAGTCCTTGTCCCATTAAGTTGACTTCATTGACTTCAGAACAGCCAAGATTTTGGCTATTGGTGTGTTGTAGTGAAGCTGGTGGGAAATCTAACCAGGTCCCTGAACAAAATCAGCAAATTCCTCCCCAACTACAAATCTGAAGCGTCTCCGCACACAAACAAGTGTACGCACTAAGCAAATCCCTCAACTATTTAGATTTAGGTATATATGGGCTTTCTACAAACTTTAATGTAAGAAAGTATACAATCCAGCCAGCCACATATCTATATGCCTTCCAATTCACCCCAATTAACACAAATGCTGAGTCCACTGATGTTCCCCGCGAAGGAGGGATGCTGGATGACAGTCTCAAACAAACTGAAGTCAAACTCTGTTCTCTCAGGAAAACCATGTTTAAATTTTCTCCCATCTCATGTCCTGTTCCACACAACACAAGTAATTCATCATATCGCAAACCTTATTTTGCACTACAGTAAGTACTTCTCAGTCTGTTAAGCTGCAGGTTAATTTTCCTCCCATCTCAAGCCCGTTACGTTGTGGGAATGGTTCCTTTCCTTCTGTTTCCAAACTTAGTAGCTCAACAGAATAAATCTAATTGAACGCATGAGATGGAAAGATGCTTCCCAGTGGTTAGAGCATCTTTGGCTAGTATTTGATTAATGCTAGCACTTCTCCTGATCACAGCTACTTCACACTCATTCATAAACCTACCAGGCAATACCAAGTTACAATGCAGAGCTGCAACAGAGAAATCTCCAGAGGATGTGGGTGAGCCCAGTGCCTTGAGCCATCTCTGATGCCACACAGTGAGCCAAAAGGACTAGGCATTTACATGCTGAGCGAAGATATCCACAGCTTGAAGATATCATGGGTTTTTGCTTGTGGGGAAGCATTACAACTTCAAATCCTTTGGAACAGAATCAGAAAAGACCCAAGGTGGATGTAGGAGCTAAGACAGACTCTGCTCGGTGTGAGTGGGGAGGTGTTTTACCTCTTGCAAGGACTATCTGGCACTACACTTTTCAAGCGACCACGGCCCCTCTGCACCACCGGTAGGATTTGGCACATCCAGATACAGATCCCACCTCTGTTCTGGAAACTGTGACATAAGGCAAAACTAATGAGTTACAATTACAGTTGGATTTCTCTGATTTCGTTCCCCTTCCCCCCACAAGAAGCCTAACACTGTGACTGAAACAGAATAATGACTTTTATGGAGGCCTTTGTAAAAAGATCACTAAGAAGAACAGAAAATATGTTATCACCAGAGAATTGCGGCTATCTGCCAGAGGACTGAAGAACAAGAAAATGACTGTGATTGTACTTTACAGTTCACCTCTTAGACAAACACGAGAAACACAAGGAACCCAAGGACAAGGGCAGCACAGAAAAGGAGACACACGTGTGAGCTACACAAAGTCACCAGCCACTTTACTTTCCCTTTTATGTGACCTAAATCTTTCCCTTTTATCTCTTGCTCTGCTCTCATAAGGAAAATAAATGCTGGATTTCCAGATAGCCTGCACTTGCACAATGACTATATTTAAGCCTGAAAAAGATTTTTGGCTGACTGCAAAATTTCAAGACATGTTTTGCATTAAAAATAAGACAAAGGCAACCGCAAGGTTTTCATCTTTTCTGAAGTGGAATTCTCCACAGCCCCTGCCCATCCAAGGCAGAATACAACAGCCTTCCACTTGCAAACTTCTAGGTAGCTCTGCAGAACCTGGGGAGTCCTTACAGGATGCATTTCAGTACTATTAACTAGGAGGAGTCAGTCATTAGCAATAAACTTAGCCTAAGATAAACAGCAGATGGCAAGATTGGGATAAAGGTCCCAAAATGCGATAAAGCAGCAGCTTCTCTTAAGTGGAAGGAGAAGATGTTGCGACATGTCAGTGTCATGAGGAAGACTGCAGAAAATGAGTATGTCTGAACTTAAAACTATCTATTCAGAAAAAGATTCACAAATTACTATTCCTTACATACTCTCAAAATGAGCTTCAGTCTTCTCTCTTGCTTCTCTCTATAGCTGAAGGTGAGAGATGGGCCTCTCCAGAGTACATGCCACAGAAGTCTAACCTCGGGGCTATGAATGGCCTCCAGCAAAACCCATCTCTCTCCACCAGCCTAAGAAGGGATTGAAGAGAGTTTGGCCTTCTAAACCCAAGCTTAGTTTATGTAACCTCATGTAGAGGAAGCCTAAAAAAGCTCCTTCTGGGGATGTTTAATCCATTTTGATAGGCATCTCACATGCCTACAATAATGACAGGATCTCAAGAAATGACATTATTATACAGTGAGAGCTTTATTTTATCATTTTTATTAGCCTAGTCTATGTGCTGGTATCCCCCCAGGGATCTCAATCAATGCTCAGGGCTCTATTCAGCACCAAAATCTATTCTTATATAGTGAGAGTAGGATCCCAAGAAACTGTCACACCACATACTATATGCTAAGAACATACTGCTGACATTTAAGATTGGAAAATTAATATCTTAATTTTTAAAAATTACTATAGCAGTGTGTTTATAGATGCAGAATTAAGCCTTTGCTCTATTATTAACACTGCTGCTACTGATGTGAATGTCTCATATACTAATTGAGTTTAAAGGTTACAGTGTACCCTTCCAGAGGTAGTGTCCCTTTTAATCAGCCAAACGAATAACGCAGCAAAATCATGAACAAGAGTTTTAAAATCCTTTTGGATGATAGACAGAAGTCAAGCTTCAAAATATTCCCTTGAAATTTCCTTTTTCTAATGCTTAATGTTCCCTGCCTATAGGTATGGAATTATCTGTAAAGGTAATTCCAAGGTAAAAATAAATAGAAAATTATTGCTAAATAAATAATTGCTTCTTTGTTGCTCATGCATCATATAATTAATACCATGATGTGATCTAACATGTTAAGGAAATAAGAATTTGCCTTCAGCAGGCTGAAAGAAATTTGTTTATTAGTTTACTGTGATTCAATTTATGAAAATGTGCTTCATTGATCTTTGCAAAAGAACTTTAATTGGAAATGAATATCACAATCTATTTACCACACCACTAAACCCAGCCTGCTACAGTTCATTTAAACTACACCTGCTACTTAATTTTCCAATAAGAGAAAAACTTTGAATTAATACAATAAGAAGCGGTTAGAAAGCAGGCTCAGCAGACCACTGTTTTAATCAAGGTGTTCCTTGCGTGCCCTTATGAAATTCTGCTAGGAGCTGATTGGGATTTTGTGTAACGTTTACATCAGAGCTTGAGTTCAGACACTTGTGCATTTTGATTACTGCTTTCAACATGCAAAGTCATTCCTCCTCTGCCTGAAAGATCTAAAATCTATATCCAGCATGCAGATTGAGAAGAACTCTTTAAATGCTTTGGACCATTGATGCTCCTGCCTTAAAGCAAGGGCAAAAAGACCAAAATGAGCCCTTTCCATCGTTGGTGTGATCTCTTGAGATTTAACAGGGGGGGCTGTGTCATGGGTACCTAAAGAAGCAAATAAGAAGAATAAGAGAACAGGGTACAATACCTCATCCCTATAATTAAGCAAGAGTCAGAGCAATCATAAAGGTCTTGGAATCTCTAGAAACTGAATTGTTTGTGGGCTTTTTCCAAGGACATCTGTCACCTTTATTACTAGATGGGGCAAGGGGTCCCTTTTAGTTGGGCTGACTAGGGATGAAGAATCACCTGGGTGTCCCTGTAGGCAGGGGGGTTGGAACTAGATGATCTTTAAGGTCCCTTCCAACCCAAACCATTCCATGATTCTTTGATTCTATGTTTTGTTACATCACTGTCACAGAATTCAGGGTAGAGGCCCTTCTTGACAAAAGATGGGAGGAAAGAGCATTGCCAGGTTCAGCTGGCTTAATGCGGGTCTTCACACACCCCCTCCTTCGAGCCACAGCACATCCTCATGGCTCAGTTCAGATTTATAAGCACTCACAGTTTGTCAGAAAGGCTAAATTCCTCGCAACATTGCTCAGTGGCCTGCAAACAAGTGCAAGGTCAGGGCTGTTATCCTTAGCATTTAATACAGTAGGGCAGTAGGAAGTATGCAGGACGAGCTGCAAGAAGAGAAAGACTGAGCCCCAGTGATTGTGACCATGCCACGAGCATCCCACCTCCCCACAGAATCAGCAGGAGCCACCGGCATGGCTTGCCAACATGATGCAAAGCATCCCGCCACACAGCAGCCGACCAGTTACTCAGGTGAGGAGCTGAAGTGACACACACTGAACATACCTGACGTTACAGATGAATGAAAAATTCACTGGGGGTAACAAAAGATTGATCTGGATATCTCTGTCAATTTTTCATGCCTGCTTCACTGGAGTCTCTTCGATCCAACATACCAGTTACAAGAGCAATAAACCCGTAACTGGGCTAGAACTGGGAGATTTTTCCCCCAAATAATCATCACACTCACATATAGTCCCCTTCTTCTCGCTGGTCAGTCATTCCTGTGCTTAACTGTGGGGCCAAGACTTAGCCTTGATTTAGGAGAGTTCCTAAACAGTGAGCTTACTAAAAATACCTAGCTATGCCTGCTGTCGTCTGTTTATCCCGATTAAAAAACAAGATCTCAGTGAAACACTGTAGTCTGCCTCATAAAGCTTTTTTCATTTTAACACAGTGTGTAATTAACAGGATTCTTTTAACATGATTACCTTTGTGTAGTATTTTAAGAGATTCTGAAAAATTAATTCTTTTACAGGTTATACTCAGATCGTTATAATTTTTCATTAAAGATGTTTTGCAGGGTCAACTTCTGACCCTGCATTTTGAAAAAACTGGAAGCACTAACTACTGCAGATTTATCACGTCAAGAAAACACGGTATTGTAAAGCCTCATTGGGAACTTTGCCCTCTGGCTAGTCAGACTGTCTCTGACAGAATTATTTCCTTCCTCTAGAAACAGCCCTTTGTCAAAATTGAAACTGCTCCCCTGAACGAGGAGGTTTCAGGTGATACTCCAGACGTGGAAAAATGTTGGATAAAATTTAGGAATGACCAGAATATTCCTTCTAATGTCTTTGGGATGAGGAATCTCAATGGGAGGTTTGTTCATAACCGTTTTCCATTCTGATGTTTCATTTCAGGTCTGTTTCCAAAAAGGAGACATATAAAATGGAAAAGAATGAAGCTTGCAATAAAATATTTTTTTTTAAAATATCAAAAGTAAGTATTTTCACTGGCCATAGGATCTTCCCCCTGTATGCCAATGTATGAAGATGGGCAGATCAACTCTTATCTCAAGCGAGTATATTCTTACAGGAAGGGATGAACGGCTTCTGTTTAGGGCTGTTCTCCATCTTGTAAAGAGAGGAGTGAGTACCTATGCAGAAAATGCAGGAGGAGAGCTGACAACGTGGCCAGACTCTTCGGCAGGCCAAGATACGCTGAGGACCTCTGTGCAACGAATTCTGCTAATGCTTCACCGCGTCAGAGATGAAGGCAGATCCTTTAGCAGGGCCCATTTTTTCTGACTTTCTGCATGGGCCTACGAGTTGGACTGTTACATTAATTTTCCTGCACTTAAATTGTTCCCTACTGGCTTGTGAAAGTATGATTAATATTCTTCAGGAATCTGTTATTAATTCTTCATTACAGTGTAGTCACACAAAAGGCAAGGGGAATATTATGTCTGGCTTGTTGCACCTCACCAACCATTTCAATAAATATCTTAAAGAATAGAGGGTGTGCAGAGAATGAAGAGTACCAGGGATTGCTTACATTCCATGCCCTGCAAAATAGATCACCGATCTGTCTGATTTAATAAAAAAATAGTACAGAGCAGAGAAAAATCATAGAGTTGGATGTTGAGAAGTAGAGTACTGTGAATGTGCCTTAATATATTCAGCACTGGGATGGATATGTATTATATATGTTATTTATTTTAGCTGCACAAAGGCAAAAAGTTGGCTTTTATATGCTATACTGTTCTAATACATATCGTGGTTCCAAAACAAAATAATGAATGGTATTAAAAATTAAGTACACCCCAAACACATGACCTGTAAATAAAGAATATCCTATGGGGGGAAAAAGAGCTGAAAGAATTCACAAGTGAATAAATACAACACAGCATAATTACAGGCTCTTGTGTTCTTCAGCCAGGGTACAATCACAGAGTTTACTCAAAAGTCTTGTGACATCCTCTGGGTACATACTGCATTTACGAGAAAGCTGTCTTTTGTGAGCGCTCTCTCTTCGCTGCCTGGCCCCTCACACTCTTTAAACGTACTTTTGGGAAAAAGTCTGCGCTTGAAAGGGGATGGAGCAGACTCTTGGAGAAATAACTGGCTTTTTGAAGTTCTAATGTTGGCCATTCTCCTTTTCTCAGATCCTCCTAGGTCCAAATTCCACTGATGTTCACAGCTATTTTTCAGTTGGCTCTGACTGGCCTTGGATCATGCCTTTTTTTGCTAGGTCCTATATTTATTTATTTATTATCTTTTTCTGGCTATTAAAGAGAGGGAAAACATTAATAATTCATTTATGATAAGTTATCACCTTGCTATTTTTAGTTAAGACACTTTAGCAACTCAATCGTTTTAAAGACACTATACCACCAAGGTAATGCAAGTATGTGCGATCACACGTATTTAGTGCCCGCTGTGCCCACTTCTCCCCATTAGGTATCTCCTGGCAGCATGCGAAGAGTAAAGATAGAAACAGCCAATTTGCAAAATCCTAATTGCTACAGCTAACTGTAAGAGAGCAGTAATTCTGAAGTAACATGACATTACGAGTGGACTGCAGCACTGTGTGTTAATGCCAACTAATTAGGGTTTCAGCTATTCTACCAAGTCAGATGAGATCTGGTACTGTCATTTTTTTTTCCCCCTGCAGGTCACAGATATTCAAGAAAAACACTCTAAGTTTGAGGGATATGTAAGTATTTATATATAGTACTTGGACTCTTTCTTTATTTTGAGACTTCTACATCGCTGGGAAAATTGATATCGGAAATCCAGTTAAAACCAAAGTCAGGGAGATCTTTTATAGAGATTATTTACTTTAAAAGAACCCAAATATAGTATCTTAAATCCATTTGTCATTGATACAAATGGATTTGCTTCTTTCTTGCTTTGATCAATGGGAATTTGGTAGTTTGTGAGGGACTTAAGCTTTCCAAAGGCAAAAAAAGGCTGCTACAGGTTGTGTTTGTGTCAGCACCAACTAGCAACAATGATAAAATTTGACTGATTTGCTAAACCATGAAATCAAAGCTTGCTTTGTTCAGAGCATTAGCACATTTTCTTTTGACTGTCTATTTATTATAGAAGGTGCATTTAAAAAGAAAAAAAGATGGAATAAAGCTATTGGAATTGAGATCATGGGGATATTGAATTAAAACCAGGTTCACTCCGTTAGCCAATAACAGAAGGTTGTATTAAGAAACATTTTAAAGCAGTCTTGGGATCCGAAAATAAACTGTCTAGATATGAATCTGAATCTGCTCAAGAACACTGTTATTATTACAGAGGAAGCTGAAGCTTTATGAATGAAGGTAGACTGGCTGATTCAAGGTACACGACTGGATATAGCACCAGCCTCAGAGTGAAAGGGATAGAACCAGCTTGCTCCCCTGACACAAATTCCACGTGTTGAAGTGGATTATGGAAGACACACGTTCTAATGAAAAGTACTGCAGAGTGAACACTCCTGAGATGACAATGAGATGAGAACTTGTTCTCCAAACCCCACTCTCCAAACCTCTCCTCCTCCCAGCGCCTTGGCACTCCTAAGAGCTCTCAATCACTCCTTTCTGTTAAGTACTTGCTGTCTCATTTCCCTCCTGCTCATCATTTACCTGCTTCAGCTCCTCTTTCTTCTCTGAACTTTACCTCCCTCCCCCTCAGTAACCAACCTCATCTTCAAGCACGATCTCCAGCCTGTGCCGTCCTTGTAGTGGGAACCTTGAAAGTACAAGTACTACGTTAAGAGGACTTTCATTGTAGCTGTTCTTGATGCACACTTCCCAAGGCGCACAACAGAGTGCCCAGAAAGCAGCGAGGCCAAGTTGGATGAGGATAAGATGAAGTGTCCTCTAAGAAGTGACAAGACACCCTCCGTTTTCCTTCCGTTCTCTTGCCATCATTCAGATTAGCTGTGCAAGGTAGAAGTTCAGGATGCAACTCTGTAAACATGGATGTCCTGAAAGATGGACACCGATCACTTCAGAACATGCAAGAAATAGAACGTGGCCTTGATCTTCATTATGTGTAATTTTAAATATTTAATCTTCATAAACACATATGAAAACTCCAACAGTATCACATATCAAAGGTGAGGCACATCTCACCCCTCCTGAGCTATCCACGGGTTATATGTCTCGATTATACTTGTGATTTATTTAAACTATTTTTGGATGAGATGAATCATCATTCAGAAAATAGCTTTTTATCTCTCCAGAGACCACAGAGGGAGCAACTCCTAGATGATTAGTCACATTAAGACGGAGTCTTTC
Organism: Eurypyga helias; assembly: GCF_000690775.1. Classification (NCBI taxonomy): domain Eukaryota; kingdom Metazoa; phylum Chordata; class Aves; order Eurypygiformes; family Eurypygidae; genus Eurypyga; species Eurypyga helias. Next base: position 21,632 of record NW_010270206.1, on the reverse strand, counting down.
ACAGATAGATGAACAAACTGTACAAACTATACAAATTAGGAAGATGTGGAATATTTTTCCCGATTCACAACTGAAAAATGTTAACTGTCTATGATTTGCAAACTCCTGACTTTGTTTAAACATATCTAAACAACAGAATGTCATTAGAAAGCAAATTCTAACGTTCCACTGAAGCACTGATGCTGATTTGGTAAAATTTGGAGAAGCGGTCAGACAGAAGTTGGAATTATCCCTAAGTGTAAAGACACACCTTTGGAACTATTCTTTCTCACAAGATGCATGGTTCAAAAGAAAAACTTCTTTTGTAACCAGTTATTGGTGCAGTCTTAAATGCCTGATCTTCTTCATACCACAAAACAATCTGTTCACATTCAATGTAACAGCCAAACCTGGCAGAGGAAAAAATGGAGGAAACGTAGTTACAGCAGGCATGAAAATATAAGAGAGATCCAACAATATAAAATAAGCAATAGAGCTTTGATAAAAGAGTATGGTGAACAGAATACAGAAATATTCATTCATCAAATAGATGTGGAGAAGGTTGCACTGACATTCTGAATTTGGATAAACGGCACAGGTTTTGATCAGTCTCTAGAAAGACCTAGGAATTGCTACTTCATTCAGGATATATAGTAGAGAAGGCTTTTCACATAATTCAAACGAACACATAGTATAGAGAAAGAATAAGAAAATTCTGATTCAAAATTAAGTCTGAATAGATACAGGAACTGGGAAAATTGGGATTCATATTGCACTGTCTGGGTGGGAAAAGATGTAACTTAAAGATTTAAAGCAACTCCAGTTGCAGCTTATCAAGAGGAATATGTTGAATTTGTAGGGGTCAGATTCCAGTTGCTTTTCTCATATTGAATTAGCAGTCTTCCTTTACAAAATGCTCCTCTTAAATCAATGAGTCCACTCTTGAAGTAACAACATCACAGCCAGTGTTATGAGCTGATGTAAACGCATCACAGATGTCTAGTAAAGATAGTCCCTACTATCTGCAGCTGCACAGTACCGAGTAGTTGTCATCCTAATATTGATTATCGGTTAGATTACACATGCAGGTTACAGATGCGTGCGCATGAGAGATTCCCACAACATGACCAAGCGGAATTGGCTTTCTCATGAAAACAAAATAATTTAGAAAAGCGTTTTTTGCTTGGGTGAAACATTAAGATGCCTTGAAGGCTTTTAACACAAAGATTTACTGCGTATTTATTCCAATCAAACTCCTAACACAAACAGAAATGAGTTCTAAACGAGTTACAATCTCTTAAGATCCAGGAGCCGTTGCAGACAACTCTAACTCGCACAGCAACATTCACACCAGCACACCAGACCCCATGATACAGGGGATCCTGTATGAAATAACTACTAGACGCTGGCATTTTATAGTCTTAAAAGACACACTGAAGTGTAGTCATTCTCGCTTTGAAAAAGTCACAAAAAGCAACAACAGCTTCATGCTATCCAGACTGCCTTTTTGCCAGAAGCGGCCACTCCTCTAGCAGTCTGTGCAATATGTATCTACAGGAGTGAAGAATCCAAAGGCTTAGCTTATATTGTCTGCGGGAGAAGAAAGGGCAAGCAGCACAGATTTAACTTGTCATGGATGTCTGGGAAGTAAATGAGGGGCATAGACCTTCCAGAGAGCAGAGACTGGCCAATGCCAAGAGCCAGAGATGAGGAGCCTGGCTGTCCATAGGGAAACTGGAGGCAGCTTGAAGAGAAGCAGGATATAGGAAAATAGCATAGGTTAAGGGGTTTACTTTCCCACATTTAGCTTGTTAGAAAACAGGACTACTGCAAAAGAGTGCAGTTATCTTGCAGTGCCCAAAGACCACCTTTCTGAGTATCAGAACCTTATCTATCAACTTCAAAGTCTTTCCCAAGACTCTGAACTCATTTGTTTTGCACTGATCATTACAATTCCCTGCTAAGGGATATGTTTGAAAGGAACGGCTACTCTTCTTGCTTTTGGGAAAACAACCTTAAATACAGAAGGAATCCTCGGTAGAAACTAGGGAAGGTCTACAGACTGGCATATGGCTCATGAACGATTTCAGAGCAATCCAACCCACTGATCAGAGAGTTCAGTGATTGTGCTTCCTACCTCTTCTGCTTCCAACACGCCAGGTCTGAGAAAAATGTATTTGATCATAGGATAAACAGGGATGTACAGCACAAGAGAAGACATACTAATGCCCTTTCCCAAGGTCCTCCTGCAACTTCACCTGGAATTCTGTGTAAACTGTAGTTTAACAGCTTCGTCTGAAGTGGAACAGCTGGCAAGCCTAAGGAGAAGATCAAGGAAATGAGGAGCCTAAGAGATGTAGGGCAGCGGCTGAAAAATGAGGTCTGAGCGAGGATAAGTCCAATGTGATAATGTAAGCTCCAAGAGTAAGGATGACATTGTAAACGGAAGAAAAACATACAGGAAGATAATTCAGTACCAACCGACCAATTATGAATAAACGTAACCTAGAAATGAAAACCATTAGAAATGTGAGGTCTTCAAACAGCCTTAGAGCAGAATTAGTGGGGGACAAGAAAATCCCTGCTTAAATGATTTTTTAAGATAGCTGGAAACTTCATGCATGAGGAGGAGAACCATTTGTGATCAGAGTGACACAACAGTATCTGTGGTTTAGGACGTGAACTGATCTTCAACAGGAGATGAGGTGACACCAGGACACTATACGTACCTTTGAAGAATACAGAATAATGGACCAGAGGAAAAGGGAGGCCGTTTCAATCAGGTAAGTAGTATGCTAGGCTCTTTCATGAGCTGGAACCAGTGTTTTCCAGTACCTTCTGTGGATTAACAATTCTTATACATGCACCCTCAGTGTTTCATTGTCTTTCACTTACACATATGTTTAGTTAGTTTTCAATGACTGAAAATTACTAGGCACACCAAGATTCACTTGCCATCCACCCTTTTTAAAGGTCAGTAAGTTAATGGATCTAACATTTAGAGACGTATTTACCCTTTGTATGTTCCTATTAACTTCCACCAAGTAGCAACGGGAAAGATTGCTGCGAAGTTCCCTCATGTGGTCAATTTATCTGTATAAAGGTTTAGAAAAACACGCAATACAAAAAGCAAATTGGCGGGAGAGGGAATGGGCATGGGCATTATATGCACAGAGGATGAAAAGGCAAATAGGAAAGACTTGAAATAGTAATGTCTTGGCAATAAATGCCAGCCTACCTGAATCCCAAGGCAATGAAAAGAAAAAGCAGATTAAAAAAGGATGCAAATGACAATATTTTGAATTGCTAAAGATATTGTTTTCTCTTTGGAATAACTGTTTTATCATACACATTAAAATGTATGATTTGCTTCATTAATCACACTCATTTCCCTTTCAGAGGTACGGATATGATCACAACTTATTCCACAGGACCAATATAAAAAGCTTGAGCTTTTATTTTATTTCATTTGAGTGTTCGGTCTGATTACTGTGAAAAACATTTCCACCCTGAAAAGTTCAAACGCTTTGTATCTGAATGTACAGGCTGCAATAGCCAGCAGCATCTTCTGCCTACCTGTAGTTTCAATTCCCAATTTCCTTTCCTGACTAGGAAAAGAGAGATGAGCTATTTATTTCTAAACAGGTGACCAAGAAGAAAAGAGCTGGTTTGAGATTTTTGGACTCGGAGAGAGCAAAACCAGCTGCAGCATGAATTAAAAGGCGAAGAAGACAAGACAAATATAGGCAGGTACACCAGTATGGTCTTGGAGTTACATGGTACTCAGTTAAAACAACACGTTAACAGATGGATTAATAAGGAGTGAAAAGGTAACAATCTGGAGAAACTGAATGGAGCCAAACATTAAAGGTTAGAAATACATGGGGAAATTACTTACTGAATCATGAAAAGGAAGGAATGACGGGTCATTCTAACAAAGAAACTCAGAAAGGCAAAGTTCAGCAATACCACAGTTGAAATGCTTCCCCCTAAGATGCATTAAATGAAATTCATTTAATATGAAGAAAGCTTCTCCTGAATTTATGGGAGGAATTTGTCTTTGTGCAGCTACCAAGGAGAAAAGGCAAGTGAGATCGCATTGAATAACAATCAACAGAAGAAGGGGCAAATTTTCAAAGACAAAATATATCGGTGGAGAGCGGTCTGGAAAAGCAGGTTATTCTCTCCACAAAAAAAGAACTCTGGATGAACAACGGGCATGTCTTCAAAATATTTTTTCCGTCAATATGTTAGTCAATCTGGCCAGAACTGCTTTTACAAAGGGAAAATAGTCCATAGTTATTTATCACTGAAAGTGTTGCTTTGGTATGAAATTACAGGGGATTCATTAAGACCATGCTCTTGGGCAGGTGTTTTTTCCAGAAACTAAAAGAAAAAAAGAAAAACCTTTAAGAAAAAAAGAACTATATGAAAGTAACAAATAGAAGTCATGATTCACAGCTGGTATAAACTGGAAGGAATTCTTTGCCTTCCTACTGCGGACACACTTCTTTGAAGCAGCTGCCCGATGACAGCAGTGCCCTTCATTTCTTTCACCTATTCATCATTTCTACTCTTCTCCAGTCCTTATTTCATTCCACTACAAAAATGAGCAGAAAAGAAAGGGAGTAAAAGGTAGGTGTCCCTGTTGGGTTTTCCAATTGTTCCCTTCCCATCATCTGCAAAGTCCACAGGACTGGACTTTGTTTGGATTTTACTATCCACAGATTATATCCCAGTAGCAAAATCACTGCCTTTCCACATGTAAAATGTTTGTCAAGAGCACATGCCAGAGCTGCTGCTGGGACATCATTTCCTTCTCAGCACAGGAATTTAGTTGATTTACACCAGCTGCAGGTCATGTCCTGTGTTGCACAGAGTAGTACCAGCATGTTGAATAAAGCTTTGTTTCTCGCTATGCTCAAAAAATCGTGAACCGAACCTTCAACCATTACAGAAGACACGTTTCAGAGTTACAAAAATGTCAACTCTCCAGCAAGGAAAAGGACACAGAAAAATAGGGCCCAACTTTTCAACATGAGAAAAGTAAAATTAACATCTCAAAGTGACCTCAGCTGAGGTTCTGGTTTATTGCTTTAAACATCTTTTTCACCTTCAAAGATCAAGTCTGTGTGTACCTGATTTCTCCAGTATCAGCTACAGCATCCCTCGAGTCATGTGTCTTTAATCCTGCAAAGCAGAGGTGACAGCACGTTTGCCACTTGTTTCGAGAAGTTAGATGAGCTCCCTGATTAACTGGTGAACTCTAGAGCTCCTAAATCAACAGGAAGCATTCATATTAACAATTGGTTTTCATGAATCTGCATCTTGGTAAGCTCCAGCCACGCTTAATATTAATTTTATTTTACTGAATAATTTTTTTTTTCCCTCTGATAATCTGTGTGTGTGTCTCCTTCACTAAAAGCCCTAGATATTACATTTTTATTTGTATGTTAATTTAAATAGCTGCTTAAACAGAAAGGACAGGATTGGAATGATCACAAATGGGAGCAGAGTCTACTTGAATATCTTCATCCTCTGTGCCACAATGGTATGTGTGCACTTAAAGCATTTTCCTCATTAAACACAAAGTGTTGGAGCAATATAAAATGCTGCCAACATTCTTCTAATGCATCGTTGGTTTGGAATAAAGCTTTTTATTCCATTTGAGCTCAAGTGTCAAGGTGGCATGTGAATAATTAAAAAAGTACCAACAAAACAAATCTACATATGTTTGCTGGGAATAAAACATCCTGCAGTTTAGTAGGCAAAGGGTAAAGAGAAACATCACCATCCAAACTCAAGGAAACTCTACAGTAGGAACTGGATCCCAACAAAAGCATATCATAGCTGATAATCTATTACCCCGTTTGGGACAGTTCCCATCTGCATCTATGAACACGTAGCGGCACTAGCTCTCGGTATCTTTACCCAGCATCCCAAAGCTGCAGCAGGCTCACCTCATCACCTTTTATGAATTTTCATCCGTTCTGCCAACACGTGAGCCCACCAGCCTGAAGTAAAGCTTTAAAGAGTGTTTCTCTGTCCAATTGGTGTTACACAATAATCAAGATGAAAGGCAGAAAACCAGCCTCAGTCCTTCATCTTTCTCTCAAAAGCTGGGATGCCCTCTCTACCTTTCTCTGGAACTAAATTTAAGTTCTTAAAATAACTAAGTAACATCTCCTGTGTAACAAGGGAAAAACTCTTAAGTTCTTACGCAGCATGAACAATGTCCAGTAATCCAGAGGTAGAGTAAATAACCTAAGACTTTTAATGTAAGAATCTGAAGAGCTTTTCAGAATTCATTTTTGGGAAAAAAAACGTTGTTTGCCATCTAGGAACAGCCACATTATTGCAGTTTTTATGGCCAGCATGTGTGAAAAGCAGTACAAAGTGCATGGAAACCTGAAGTTTGGGAGTATTCCTGTGAGAAACACCATCAAACACACAAGCATGGGTGCCCCTGAGCACTGTGACCACTCACTCTCTGTTCAAACCGGCACCTTTCACAGGTTTCCCTTTACTGAGAAACATACTGGGCTGAAAGAGTGGTTCTCCAATAGGAAAGAAATGAAGATATAAACTCAGAATGATAATATGGAAAAATAATCAATATTCTCTGTAGCAGGCAGTCACACTAAATGCAGATGATATGCACTATATGATCCCATTTACTGACTGTGAACTGCTTGAAGGCACGGTGGATTCACTCCTCCGAATGGTCAGACATGGATTATTGTTATTGCCACTTATTTTATGGCACACAAACAGTGAGCTAAGCACTTCAGAGAAGTGGAAAGATATAGTCCCCTTTATCCCAGTAGGTGTGTTAATTCATGGGCTGAAACCCAGGGCTTAGGAACTCTCCTTACTCTCCTGCACATTGACCGCGTCCAGCTTTCACAATTTCTAAGGCACTCAAACTAAAGAACTGAAGGGGAATATGAAAGAATAATTCAGGTTGTTACAGCGTGAAGGCCTAAGGCAATTAATGCTTCGATCGACAGACAAAGTGCTGCATGCATTTCCCTAACAACCTGAGATATGCTAATTTAGGAAAGGAAAAAAACCCCAAACAAACACAATGACTTGTAAAATTTGAACCCAAGAAGTTCAGGCACAAAACTATTAAAACTTTTGCAATGTACCTTTATATGCTGGGATGGCAAGGTGTTTGTCTCCTTGACAGTCAAACGATACATACACATTTAACACCTCCTCTAGGAAAGAATATACTAGCAGACTATAAGCTAACTGAAGTTATGTCTGCAGCTCTCTGTAAGTGCTCGATACCAGCATCTGCTCTCACCAGCTCCAAAGCTGCACATAGCATCAGGCTCACGTGCACCATGTTTGCCCAAAGCAGAGGCTGCTAGTGCTGATGGAGCAACATCACAACTAACCATAGACTCATGGAATGCTTTGGGTTGGAAGGGACCTTAAAGACCATCCAGTTCCAACCCCCCTGCCATGGGCAGGGACACCTTCCACTAGACCAGGTTGCTCCAAGCCTCATCCAGCCTGGCCTTGAACACTTCCAGGGATGGGGCATCCACAGCTTCTCTGGGCAACCTGTGCCAGTGCTTCACCACCCTCTCCGGGAAGAACTTCTTCCTGATATCCAATCTCAATCTCCCCACTTTCAATTTAAACCCGTTACCCCTTGTCCTGTCACTACAGGCCCTTGTAAAAAGTCTCCCCCAGTTTCCTTGTAGCCCCTTCAGGCACTGGAAGGTGCTATAAGGTCTCCCCGGAGCCTTCTCTTCTCCACTAGTCCAGATACCTGTGATTCCAGATTTACTGTGCATCACACACATACCTGCAAGGCTGCTACATGGGAACAGCATTGAGTCACAACACACAGAATGTTACCTTTACGGAGAGTCGTTTTCATTTGTTCTGCAGACACACCCTTCACAATGCCATGGGCAAGCTTATGAGGGACTCTACAATGCCACTCCAATAGATGGTGTATGATCCAGACCCAGTGACTTCTCTGCTCAGTGCCAGTGATGGGGCAACTGTCCAACTAAACACAGCAAAAAGCAGAACATGACATGCACGTCCAACGCGTGTCAGTGAAATGAAGAAAATGTGACACCTCTGATGGGATTTTGATATTGCAGACACCTTATACTGTGCCACGATTTAGCTGTGACAGAAGAGACAGAGGGTTGGCTTGACTAGCCTGATTTTGCACGTGTCCTCTGTAACAACACAGCAGCTTATCAGCTTCTCACACAAACATCTTTGTTCTCCCTTCCTTGCAGTCTGCACACGCAGCACAGCCTTCCTCAATTACTTTGTTAACCACCACATTGCCTTTTTCATGCTTCTTTCAGACCTACCTATTTCAAAATGACTCTAAGAAAACAATAAATAATAACATTTACAATATCAGGAAAAAGCAGGGTATATTTGCATGATGATTTTTCCATACAGACAGACGTTAAACAGCTGCTTTTCTGAAGAAACAGCAGCAGCACAACAGGATTTAATTTACTTGGAGTCTAGAGCTACCTGCAATACCCACAAAATAAAGACCCGCCAACAGAGAAATCATTTAAGGCATCTCAGAGAAGCATAAAACATAACACACTAACAACAATATCCTGAACATATGGTTTTCTTGAGTTTCATTCCTGTGAACACGTTATAGATGACTTTTCAAAATTAAAAGCAATAAGAGAGATTCTCAATAAATCACAATACAGAAGTCGCTGGTAAACACATTATGGCAAAGATCTATCTTGATTCCAGCAAAATAACAGCTTCTAGTAATTCTTGCACTGAGCCTCTCTCTTATGTGTATATATATTACCTCTTACTATACTGTATCCCAGCGGTATATATTAGATTGCACTTCTTTCCCTCCCATACTTCATATGTCACTTGTATATAAAATCTTGGGGCTTATGTACGTTCTTGGGGGAAAAATGCCCCCGTCTATATGGATGAAGAGAACAGCAGCCCAATGCCATGCCAGTTCTGACTACAGCCTGGAGGCGTTGCTGTGTATTACAGACACCAATTGACCAGCTGTGTGGGTGTACCTGGAGGAGGGACGCAGCAATTCACGGCTGCTTTGCTGCCCTTGGGAAGACGTTTTCAGCTCTCATGCCGCACTCCGGCCGCTGTTCTGCTCTGACCTCTGCAGGGTCTGAATCAGCACACAGCTAGGCTGGAAATTAAAACTTCAGCTCTCTCTCGTTGGATCCCCTCCGAGTAAACAGGAATCCAAGACTCGGATTTCTTAAACTGTGTCATTCTTCCTGAAAAATTGCTTGCCGGTGGGCCTACGAAGAAAAATGTATTTTCCGCCACGCAGTGCCACATTTCTCTTTATATTAATCACTTCTTGGTCTTAATAACACATACAAAACCATGAAGGACAGTACCGTGGAGTCAGAATGCCTGGCAACTTCCACAGCTTTGGCACTGATGTTACTCAGATGATGAAAGACATGTCCAGTGGCAACGCCTGAAAGGTTCAATATATTGTATTTCCATAAATTCTGCAGACTTTGGGAAAAGCCCGCTGTCCACAGCGCAACCAGAACCCCTGTTAAATCTCACAGATTCTTCTGCTTCCTCCCTTTCAGAAGCTGTCACATGTGTTTCAATGTTTAGCAGACAATAAACCAGCCTGAATGCTTCTTTTGCTACTTTAATTAAGCTCAAGCTTCCACCTACTTACATTTTCCTTAAAAATGCATAAAACTATGAATTAAATATACGCATCATTACTCATCAAATTGTTTATCTCTGTACGAATTTTATATATACACACACATTAAATATTCATGTGCTCCTTCTCCTTTTCAGAACATAGTAACTCCCAGTTCCTTATTCTCCCACGTTGGTGTTGCCAGTTGCATTGTATGAGTTGAAGATCATTTAGGTAAAAGCATCCTTAGGGACTTCTGCCTCAAAATTCCTAATTAAGTGGTGGGTTTTTTCCTATATTAGTAGTGGAGAGCTATCCATATGCTTACGTTAAGCCTGACAGATCTTCGATTACCCCTTAGCTTGTAGTTATGCAGCTATAACGCAGTTTAGATACATTCCACAGTTGTTAATGGCTCAACACTCTGAGACCTTGAAGAATAACAACCAAGGTTATTTAGTAATGTAACGCAATAAAATAAAATAGACTTCACCATGTATGCAAAAGTAGTAAATGCTTTGCTGATTTTAAGGCATATGTTTCTTTAAAGTTCTCAGAACATAAATGATTTAACTGCTACACACACGCACAAACACAAAATCAAAAGCCAAATTTACTGCAAACTTTGCAAGCTGCAATAAATAGGTAAAGACATAAATTGCTGGCAATTAGGAATTTACTGAAGAGGGTAGTTAGGGGAATTGCGCTGATTCAGAGAGATGAAATGCAAATACATCGTGCTTACATGTACGGGGCCACTGCACCTGTGCCCTAGCTGAAGCACTATATCAGCAAGCCCAATCCGACGCGCAGACCCCGAGGACGCGGATCACAATGCAGCAGTGAAATCCTAGAGATACGGTATTTCCACTGGGATGTTGACTGGAGCTGTGGGTGTTTGGCACCTCTGGAGACGACACCAATGCTGTACTTATAAAACAAAACCATGCAAGCAAGCACTGACTGCCACCAACACCACTTCCAGCTACGTACTTGAGATGTTTTAAAACTCTCAGCAGCAAGAGGCTGGAAGTCCTTCTCTCGGAGAATGTCTCACTGCCTCCATGCATCCTACTTTTCCATCACACTGAAGGGTGACGGTTGTAAGAAACCACTAGCACTGTAAGAAGTGCCTGGCTATAGCTGAATGATCGTTAGGAGAAGCACTATTTCTGTTCCTAGAGATTACACGGCTGAGTGAGGCCACTCATGGATAGGCATGGATCAAAATATCCCCATCTCCTGTGGGTTAGCAAGCCTCTACGTACTGAGGTTACTCCTCTACCAATGCATTCAGCTTGCAACAAATCCTTGTGGAGTAGCTGCAGGAAAAGGGTTGAGGGGCGGGTGAGATACCTCTCCCAGGAATATTCAGCATGGCAATGCCAGTTCTATGGGGGCTCTGGCAGCGGGCTGAAACAGAAGGGTGATGACACGTTATCCAAAGGAAACAGAGGTGGGAAGGAGTGTACTTGAACCTCTACAGCACATGGCAATCACGCACAGACTCAGTGAAGCCACCACACAAAAGAAACACAGCTTCATGGTTGTCCCA